>NW_026744650.1:0-2862 GCF_022355385.1 Mustela nigripes
CTTCTACAGGACAATTGAGACTGTTGGATGGCTCCAGGACGTCTCATGGCTCAGGACGTCTGGAATGACTCCAGAGCACGGTTCTAAGGATGTATACCTGGGCAGCCTTCCTCGCATTGAATTGTCTCCTAGCAACAAGACAGGTTCGATCTCCTGGCTCTGTGGGAGCAACTGAGGGGCATGAGTTGAAATCGACTCTCCTGAGGGTGGGTTCTAATTTGTGTTTGTGTCCATAAGGACCTTGGAATGTGGCGGAGGCACCGGGTTCCTGAAGGATTCTCATAATCGGAGGTTTTGAGACATCTCCAAAGGACAAGTTTCCCATGTGGAGATGAGATTTGTTCCTATGGGTACCTCAGGAAACCCTCATATGCCGGGATTGGAAACCAGGCCTCTGAGTAGAGATGCCTGGAAACCAAAGCAATGGATCAAATTACAGCCTAGGGGCCTGTCTGGTTCAATCTTCTTCTCTGGGAACTTCTCTCTACAGGTCTGAGTGGAGGTTGTTGCTCAGCCTGTGTCAGATCGTCCCTGTTTATCCTGGGTGGCCTACACTATTGGGATGGCCTCGGGGACTTTGGAGATATTTCCTAATTCGTACAGTTGTGGCCAATGGAATGGGCTGAATTCCATTTGAGAGGGCACACACAGTCGTGAGGTGTGGCTCCACGGGCCCCAGTCTGTAGGGTGTTTGGTCACGGCTAAGGGGACAGAAGTCTGAAAACACAAACTCGGCTTAGGTTGGGGATGTAGATATGGCAGACACGATCTATAGACCATGTAAATCTCTTTGGGGTAAACTCTTCGGGATATGAACAAAGGGTGAGTGCGAGGTGCATGAAATGGCTTTTGTCTCTGGATTTTGTGTCACCGATGGCCATCGAATGTTGGGGTGGCCTCAAGGCTCATGGACAAGTCTCCCTCTCTGGTGTTTTAGCCCAATCCCAAGAGTTTGGGGTCATTTGGTCAGATGGGAGGTGACCTTTCTGTTTTTATACCTCAGGTGTGCCACCAAAGGATGGATTGTAGAGCAGAACCCTGGGGAGGAACAACTGGACAACCCAAACTCTGGTTAAGATTGAGGGCCTAGGGGCATCACAAGCGCCATATGCCTGCTCATGGTCCAGCCACTAAGAGGCCTTAATTGAGGAAAGGGTCACAATGTCTGTTTGTACCCAACACAGCCCTCAAGCTTGGGTGGGGCCTCATGGGCCACACTGGTTTCTTCTACACTGAACATTGGACAAAATGCCAACCACAAGGTGTCTTGCCATGGGGAAGGAGGAGTTCTGCTTTCTGCATCACGTTCACCCCTAGGCAGTGATTGGAGATAAGGTCTAGGTTCTGAAGCCAGAAAACCGAGATTGGGAAGAGGTGAGGAACTAGGGCATGGTGGGTCCAAATGTGCTCAGTTTCTGGCCAGCTGTCTGGGTGTAGGTCGGGAGGTCAAGGCTCAGGCTGTGTCAGACAGGGCATTAGTGCCCAGGGTAGACTGTATAATTGGGGTACAGTCGAGTGGCGTGCAGGTTGATCTGCATTTGGGGTTTCTGGGTATCCCCAGAGGGCAACTTTTTTCTTCTGGAGGGCAGGCAGAGTGCTGCATTGTGGCTCCGGAATTACCAAACTGGAGGGCCTGTGGCCAAGTGTGTGAGGACAATAATCTGACAACACAAGCTAGGCATAGGTTTCGGAGCGACGGCACGGCAGGCACACTCTGCAGAGTTAAATTGAGATCTTGTGCATCTGAAGTCAGGGCGAGGTTCAGACGTTGGCTCAGGTTGGAGTTTCTGTCCATGGTGGCCTCTTCATGAAGGGGCAGGTCATCACGAGGCCATGGAGGTTTTCCCACGATGGGAGTTGTGAGATGCCCCAAACCGCAAGGATTCTTTCTGTGGAAAAATTGGGACCTGTTGGAATGCTCCAGGTCATCCCATATAGAATGACTCCAGAGCAGGGTTCTGAGGATGGAAGCCTGGGCAGCCCACATTCCAGGTGTCTCCTAGTGGACAAGACAGGTTCGATCTGCTGCCTCAGGGGGAGCAACCAAGGGAGCTGAGTTGAAATGGACTCTCCTGAGGATGGGTCCTAATGTGGGTTTGTGTCCATGGAGACATTGGAATGGGGAGAATTTCATTCTAGGGACAGGAGATGTTCTGTTGAGTTACTCAGGGAACAGATGTTGTATATTAAGTTGGTTTTAGAAAACAACCATCTGTGGACAGGTGCCCAAAAACCTATTTTTGGGTTCCAGTGATGTCCTAGGGGCATGTCGGTTTCAATTTTCTGACTCAGGACCATTGAATTGGGTGTCTGCTGGATGTAGGTGATCAGGGTGTTTCAGGCTGCATTTGCATCTGGAACTGCTTCCAATAATGCAGTGGGATCAGGGACCTTGGAGGTTTCTCCTAATCTGGAGGGTTTGGTCAAATGTGATGGGCAAAATTTCCTTTGGGGTGGCAGGCACAGTCCTGTGGTGTGGCTCCAGAGACCCCATCCTAGAGGACATGTGAGGCATGGTTTTGGGAGAGAAGTTTGCAAACGAAAACTAGGTTTAGGCTTAGTGACACAGTGATCACAGCCCAATGCATTGACCTGGAGGGCAGCTCATCAGTAACTGTAGTTAGGGTGACTCGATGACGGTAGCACAGCCTTTTCTATCGGTATTGTGTGTCCAGGATAACTTCGGGAGGGAGGTCTGGTCTCATGGGTCCATGGGAGATTTTTCCTCTCTAAGGATCCTGGCGGGTCCCCATAGTTTGGCGGCTTTTTTGGGGAAGGGAAGAGTGCTGTTTTCTATCTTGGGGTGCCACAATATAGGGATTCCAGAGACGGGCTCTGGGATTGGGCACCAAAAAATTCCCA
>NW_026744651.1:0-2861 GCF_022355385.1 Mustela nigripes
CTGTGCGTCTTTTTCTCACTCAAGTTCCATCAGGTTTTCCTTTCTAAACTTTGAAAAACTTATCTGTCATCCTAGTAACACTAGGCACCCCCAAGGCAGAACCCTCTGACAAGAGTCATTAGAGATGTACACTGTGGAAGGAAAGGACTTTAAATAATCCAACCCAGTCATTAAACAAATAAATAAGCAAGGAAAATTAACAACAGACCCTTTCAGAGAAAGAAGGAATCAGTATAAGGCTAGGTACAAAATATCTAAAATATCCCTTTTGTCCAAAAAAAGAAAAAGAAAGAAAGAAAGAAGCTTTGTCTTGTGATTCATAAGACAAAGAGAAAAATTTCACATATATGGGGGAAGAAGCAGGCAACTAACTGCCCTTGAAAGAGTCCAGATATCAGACTTAGCACTTCTCAAAGCAGCTTTTACAAACACACCCAAAAGGCAACCATGTTCAAGGAAGTAAAGGAAGGTAATGATGGCACCCTCATCACATAGAGAACATCAACAAACTGAAAAGAATGAAACAAAAATTCTCAATTTGAAAATTATAATATCTGCATTGTAAATTCGTTAGACAGGAATTATAAATTTGTTGATTCAAGCTTATAGAAGACGAATTAGTAAACTTGAAGATACATCAATAGATATCATTTACACAAAAGAAATAAGAATGAATAAAACCAAAGAAAGCCTCAAACAAATGAAAGACAGTGCTACCTGCACCAACATATTCATAATGGGAATATCAAAAGAACAGAAGGAAGAGTGAGAGGAGAAACATCATTCAACAGAATGATGGCAAAATCCTGGAAACTTAAGAGAAAAATAATATGCAAATTCAAGAAGATAAACTCCACGTGAGATAAACAAAGATCCATGCCAAGATGCATCATAGTAAAAATACTAAAAAAGAATCACAAAAAAGAAAACTTACGTATCAAGAGAAATACAACTCATCACATATAGGGAACTCCAGTGAGACTGATACCTGACATTTCCGTACGTAATTTTTTAAATTTTCCTCTGGGATGTCTTTCATTCACGCTTTACTTACATGTGTCTTGTTTAATTCTGAAATGTTTAGGTATTTTTCTATTGCCTTTTTTTAAAGATTTTATTTATTTATTTGACAGATACAGATCACAAGTAGGCAGAGAGAAAGAGGAAGGGAAGCAACTCCCCGCTGTAGAGAGAGCCTGACGCCGGGCTCAATCCCAGGACCCTGGGATCATGCCCTGAGCCAAAGGCAGAGGCGTTAACCCACTGAGCCACCTGGGTGCCCTCTACTGCCTTTCTATTACTGATTTGCAGTTTGATTTCCTTATGCTAAGAGAACATAGCACAATTTTGGTTCTACTAAATTTACTAAGGTTTGTTTATGGCCTAGGATATGTTGTATCTTACTGAGTGCTCCACAGGCACTTGAGAAGAATGCATATCCTGCTGCTTCTAGGTACTATCTACAAATGTTCATTCAATCCCACTGGTTGATGGTACCATTCAGTTCATCTACATCTGCCATTAATTTATATCTGCTGTCTGAAAGTTCTACCAATTGCTGAGAGTAAGGTGCTGAATTCCCCAAATATAATTGAAAATTTGTTTATTTCTCCTTTCAGCTCAATTGGTTTTGATGTGTGTATTATGAGGTTCTTTCTGTTGTTTGGTGGGGTCACATTTTGGATCACAGTCTTTTTCATTTGAATACTGCTTTTTCTCCAATAATTCCCTTTGCTCTCAAGACTACTTTATCTAATTTTAATGGACTCAGCCTTGGTTTTTTTTCATTAATGTTTGCATAGTGTATTTTCCTCTTTCTCATTTTTTAAGAGATTTTATTTATTAATTTAACAAAGAGAGGGAAACTAAGCAGGAGGAGTGAAAGAGGGAGAAGCAGACTTCCCGACAAGCAGGGAGCCTGATGCAGGGTTGGATCCCAGGATCCTGGGATTATGACCTGAACTGAAGGCAGACGCTTAATGACTGAGCCACCCAGGTACCCCAGTGTATCTTTTTCTATTTCCCATCAAACTCACTATGTTGTATTTGAAATGAATTTCTTTGTAGATAACATATTTCTGCCTTTTGTTTTTTGTTTTATCCAGTCTGCCAGTCTATACCTGAATTGGTGTGTTTTTTAATTTTTTTTTAAAGATTTTATTTATTTATTTGAGAGAGAGCATGAGAGAGGAGAAGGTCAGTGGGAGAGGTAGACTCCCCATGGAGCCTGGAACCTGATGTGGGACTCCATCCCGGTACTCTGGGATCACAACCTGAGCCAAAAGCAGTCGCTTAACCAATTGAGCTGCTCAGGTGCCCTGAATTGGTATGTTTAGATCATTTACATTTACAGTAGACACTGCTATGTCAATGTTTAAGTCTGTTGTTTTATTTTTCTATTGTTTTCTCAGTTTCTCATTCATCTGTTCCTAATTTATTTTCTTCCTGGTTACTTGAACATCTTCTTAAAAGATCCCGTCTTCATTTACTTACAGTATTTCTAAGTTTACCACCTTGTATAGTTTTTTTAGTGGTTGTTCTAAGTATTCCAAGTCCATTTCTAGGTAAAATGTACATATATAATTTATTACAGTCTTCCTGGATCAACATTTTACCACTTCAAGGAAATATAACACTTTAATTCCAATTAAATTCCTGTATTCTATCTTGTAAATACATCATATCCTCCATACACAGAGCATCAAATCATGATATTCTGAATTTTGTATCAACAATCAAATATGATTTCAGAAACTCCTTAGATGGGAACTCTATTATATTTACCCTTATTTTTTGCCACTTCCAATGTTCTTCCTTTTTTGAAGCCCCACGGTTTCTTGTGTTATTTCCTTTCTATTTAA
>NW_026744652.1:0-2861 GCF_022355385.1 Mustela nigripes
GTGCCCAGGTTAGACTATATATTTTGGGTTCATTCGAGTGCCGTGTACGTTCTTATCTGATGAAGAATGAGCGAGTCTGAGGCGCGTGCTCAGGCTTTTGTCTCTGGAATTTGTATCAGCGATGGCCGTGGAATGTTGGGGAGGCCTTATGGGCCGTGGACGAATCTTGCTCTTTGTGGATTTGGCCCGATCCCAATTGTTTTTCGTCAATCTTGGGATGGTAGGACTCCTTTCAGGTTTGTTACCTCAGGTGTCCCAACAAAAGAGGAATTCCAAAGCAGAGCCCTGGGGAAGAGTTTTGGGACAACCCGAACTATGGTTAAAAATTGGGGCCTAGATTCATGGCAAGCCTAATATGCTGTCTCTCCATCCAGCCACTGAGAGGCCTTACCTGAGGACTGGGCTCAGTCTGAGGGTCACAATGTGTGTTTGTGACCAATGTGGCCCGGAAACATGTGCGAGGCTTCATGGGCCACACTGGTTTCCACGACACTGAACCTTGGAAAACATGCCAACCACAAGGTTTCTTGCCATGGGGAAAGAGTTCGGGTTTCTGCATCATTTTCAAACCAGGGCCGTGATTGGAGATAAGGTCTAGGTTCTGAAGCCTGTAAACCGAGGTTGAGAAGAGATGATGACCTAAGGCCATGTCGAGTCTGATGTGCTCAGTGTGCGGCCAGCTGTCTGGGTGGGGCCAGGAGGTCCAGGCTCAGGCTCTGTCAGAAAGGGCATTAGTGCCCAGGTCAGCCTATATATTTGGGGTACAGCCGAATGGTGTGCAGGTTGATCCTCATATGGGATTTCTTGGTAGCCGCAGACGGCAATGTTTTTCTTATGTAGGGCAGGCAGAGTGCTGCATTGTAGTTCTGCATTGCCAAACTGGAGGGCTTGTGGGCAAGTAGACTGAGGACAGAAGTCGGAGAAACCAAGCTAGGCCTAGGTTTCTGAGTGAGGATATGGCAGGCACAATCTACGGACCTGAATCGAGATCTCGTGCGTCTGAAGTCAGGGCGAGGATTAGACGATCACTCAGGTTGGACATTCTCTCCCTGATGCCCATTCTTGAAGGTGGGGTGGATCACGAGGCCATGGGGGTTTTCCCACGTTGGGAGTTTTGAGAAGCTCCCAACTGCAAAGATTCTTCTGCAGGACAATTGAAACCTGTGGTTGGCTCCAGGACAACCATTGTGAGCAGGGTTAAAAGGATGGATGTCTGGGTATCCCACCTCGCATTCCAATTGTCTCAAAGCAACAAGACAGGTTAGATCTGCTGGATTTGGGGGAGCAAACGAGGAGGCCTATTTGAAATGGACTCCCCCTTGGTGTGTCCTAATATGATTTTTTGTCTATGGAGACCTTGGAATGAATTGGTGGCACTGGGGACCTGAAGGGTTCTCCTAAAGAGAGGCTTTCACACAGCTCCATCGTGCAAGTTTCCCATGTGTAGATGAGATTTGTTCTGATGGGTGAGTCAAGTAACAGGCATATGCTGTTATTGATATCCAGGCCTCTGAGGAGTGATGCCTGGAAAACAAAAGAATGGATCCGATAGGTGCCTAGGGGCCTCTTCATTCCTTTTTAAGTCTGGGGACATCAATCTACTGGTCTGAGTGCCGGTAGGGGCTCAGATGGGCCCAGATTGCCCCTGTTTGTCCTTGGAAGACACAAATATTGGGATGGCCTTAAGGACTTTGGATGTTTATACTCTTAGGAGGGTTGTGGGCATTGGAGTGGGCACATACAATTCCCTTGGAGAAGGGAAGCACAGTCGTCAGGTTTGGCTGCAGGGTCCTGAGCATGTAGGCTGTGTAGGCCAGGGCTCTTTGGACAGTTGTCTGAAAACACAAACTCGGCTTATGTTTTGGGTCATAGGTATGGCAGGACTGATCTACAGAACATGAGGAGAACTCTTCGGGATATGAAAAAAGGGCGAGAGTGAGGCTCTTGCTCAAGTTTTTGTCTCTGGATATCGTGTAACTCATGGTCGTGAAATTTTCGGGTGACTTCATGGGAAATGGACGAGTCTTATTCTCTGGGGGTTTGGCCCCGTCCAAAGATTTTGGGGTCATTCTGTGGGATGGAAGATGTCCGTTGCTCTGTTGTTGTTGATTTGTTTTGTTTCTTTTTTCAACCTCAGGTATACCACCAAATGAGGGATTCCAGAGTGAGCCCTGGGGAGGGGCGACTGGAGAACCAGAAATCTGGTTAAAAATTGGGGCCTAGAGACATGTCAGGCCATTATTACATCTAATCGTCCAGCCACTGAGAGGACGTACTAGAGGACAGGACTCTCGCTGAGGGTCACAATGCGTGTTTATGCCCTCGTTGCACTCAAAAATGGGCGGAACCTCAGTGTGAAGGCTGGTTTCTCCTACACTGAACGTTGGACAACATGCCAACCACAAGGTTTCTTGCCATGGGTAAGGAAGAGTTCGGTTTCTGCATTACAGTCACCCCTGGGCAGTGATTGGAGATAAGATCTAGGTTCTGAAGCCTGAAAACTGAGGTAGAGAAGAGATGATGACATAAGGCCATGGCGGGTCTGTTGTGCCCAGTGTGAGGTCAGCTGTCTGGGTATTGGTCACGAGGTCCGGGCTCAGGTTGACAGACAGTGCATTAGAGCCCAGGTTAGACTATATATTTTGTGTGCATTAGAGTGCCGTGTAGGTTCTTATCTGAAGAACTCTTCAAAATATGAGGAGTGAGCGAGTCTGAGGCGCATGCTCAGGCTTTTGTCTCTGGATTTTGTATCAGCGATGGCCGTGGAATGTTGGGGAGGCCTCATGGGCAATGGACGAATCTTGTTCTCTGTGGATTTGGCCCGATCCCAATTGTATTTCGTCAATCTGTGGGATGGGAGG
>NW_026744653.1:0-2860 GCF_022355385.1 Mustela nigripes
TGCTATTCCCACTAACTCAGTCAGATTCTTCCCTTCAAATCCTTCAATTTTCTGAAGTTTTCTCCTTATATCTGGGGCTGACTGAGTGGCAAAGGCAAGAGCATCTAAACTAGCTATTGTGCAACTTCTTTGAAGTTTACCTCAAGTTGTCTAGCTTAGGTAAACAAACATTTAAAGACAACAAAATTTAGAACTTAGTATTCATAAAGACGTGTTACTGAAACATAATTTTTTTTCTAAAATAACCCTCATTTCCAGAGATAGCCAAATCAGGACTAATTTATTTGAAAAACAAGTCCAGTTTTAATAAACTTGGCCTAATTATTTACATAAGCTCAGCAAGAACAGTGAGTGATCATATAGATCTTTTAGAATCTGCTTTGCTGGAACTTTTTATAAGGAATCTCTAGGTTGAACTTATAATAGCCTCTCTAGGCCAAAAGACTTGCCATCAGACATGCCTGCAATACCTGTCTATTTGGGTGAATTCCTCTTTCTGAGGTTCCCAAAGTATCCTGATGTTCCTGCACCTGCCAGGAAGTGACATTCTTTACTCACCTGGTGAGGCTGCTGGGAACTCTGTAAGCAAGGTATCAGGCCAACAGTTCCAAGGGGCTTTACAGCTCTAGGTTTTATAAAGTCAACCTTAGTTCCTTTAAGCTCTCTGGTCATATTTGAGTATTTCTCAAATATGATACAGTGAAAGTCTTGGTAAAATAACCGATGTTTTCAATGGTGTCCTGTTACAAGGAGAACAGATTCTTATTGAACTTATGCAAATGACTGATTGCCATGGAGGACAGAATACTTACTGAGATCTTTTGAGTTTCAGAGGGTGCAGATAGAGAGAAAAGTTGAATGCTTTGATTTGTTTACAAATGAATATTTTTACATCTTTCTAATTCACAGACATCTTAAGAAAAAAGTTTTCTTAGTCTGGAAGAGTAAACATTAGAGAACCAATAATGTTTAAAATGAGACAAAACATTAAGAGACATAACATTATAATCTTTTAGTTCATTTAGTCCCATGTTACTAATTCTGTTTAGTTTGAATGCAGCTTTTACTTCAGGAAATTCTTATCCGTTTCAGTTTTAGGATTTTTAACATATAAAATACCTGTATTTGTCCTGAAAGTCCTTTATATGAATCTCCTTTAAGATAAAACTTATTTTACAAGAGAATTAAGATTTTGTTCAAGATTTAAATCTTGGGGAAGTTGTTAAAACCTTCTAAAGCACATGCCTAAATAGGATTACAGACATTTAAGATTTGATAAAACAAAACATAGAAACTGGTTTCTCCAGGCAGGCAAAGAGAAAACCATTTACATTCTCTTCTTAACAGCAGATCAATTAATCTAAGAAAACTTTGTCTTTTTGAAAAGAAAGAAAGCATATTTTTTATACCCGTGCCTTTTTAGTTCACATAATAGTCAACATTTACTTGAGTGGATCACCAATATAGATTTGCCATGACATAGGGCTTTAGTCTTCCTTCCTTAAATATTATGCCCCATTTCAACAGAAACATTTTTCTGAAGATTTTATTTATTTATTTGACAGAGAGATAGTACAAGAAGGCAGAGCAGCAGGCAGAGAGAGAGGGAGAAGCAGACTTCCGCCGAGCAGGGAGCCTGATGTGGGGCTCGATCCCAGGACCCCAGGATCACGACCCAAGCCAAAAGCAAGCTTCCCAAACAACTGAGCCACCCAGGCGCCCCTTGAACAGTAACATTTTACAGGAAAAGTTTCATTAGTCTTTTTTCCCCTCTTGTGAATAAATCCACCAAAACTGATCTAATATGGTCAAATTTTCAACATATTTCATTGTTTCCTTTCAAACCCATAAACCAAGGCAAATAAAAATCACTTCCCTCAAGCCTTCTATGACTTACTTCATACCCTCAAGTTTATCTCCTTTCATGTTCTGGTGTAACCAGACATTTTTACTTTAATACAAAACTACTCACTCTCTGAGGCCCTCTTTTTTTGTGTGTACAGTTAATCTTAGTCTGTCCTGACCATACCTAAAATTTCTTTTCTGAAGATTTCCCTTCACAAACCTTTTACAACTTTCTTTTGCATTCAGGTTTTGATTCCTTCCAAACAACCATCTCATTTAGGAGAAAATTACCTTCTCTTACCTTCAACAAAATGCATTCTCATTCTTTAAATCTTTCTTACATATCTCCTACTTTCCTACATACAGAGTTGTTTTCCTTAATTCCATCAGTCTTAGTTAGCATAACTTTATACTCACAGAAACATCTTAATCTCTAGTGAAGATTAAATATAAACCAATTGTGAACTGTTATAACAGAATTCTTTAGAAGGCAGATTTATCAATCAGTTAAGCACAAAACATGTTTACCAACAGATTCAAATATTTTTAGTTTCTTTGCAGTAGGAAGTAAAAGGCACAAATCTATATCAAGTACTCAGTGCTTTAGCATTTTATCCCATTTGGTTAAGACCTAGATGTTCATAATTTAATTCCATTTGTCATCCAAGCCAAACTTTAAAGTTTCAGGTTACCAAAGACTTTGAAAGCTATTTCAGCAATTACTCATTAAAACTTTGAGACAGACAATTAACCATCAGTTTAGTCATCTCTTTGCTAACAGATTTTAACAAATAACATGAGCTTATTTGACCTTAAGTAAACTTTGATTGAAGTTTCACATTTACTGCTGTAACGTCAAAGACATGTCTACTTAATTAAACCAACAAACTTAGTTAAAATACTGATTTATGTTCTACCTGGGCCCACTCCATTTCAAATGTTTACCTGATACACAGGTAGGAAGATCAGGAGTGGGGGATGTTAGGTCCATGGGGTCTTGTTTCTTGACAGAGAA
>NW_026744654.1:0-2860 GCF_022355385.1 Mustela nigripes
TACAAATGGCTATTAGACACATGAAAAAATGTTCATCATCACTAGCCCTCAGGGAGATTCAAATTAAAACCACATTGAGATGTCATCTTACACCAGTTAGAATGGCCAAAATTAACAAAACAGGAAACAACATGTGTTGGAGAGGATGTGGAGAAAGGGGAACCCTCTTACACTGTTGGTGGGAATGCAAGTTGGTGCAGCCTCTTTGGAGAACAGTGTGGAGATTCCTCAAGAAATTAAAAATAGAACTTCCCTATGACCCTGCAATTGCACTACTGGGTATTGACCCCAAAGATACAGATGTCGTGAAAAGAAGAGCCATCTGTACCCCAATGTTTATAGCAGCAATGGCCACGGTCGCCAAACTATGTAAAGAACCAAAATGCCCTTCAATGGACGAATGGATAAGGAAAATGTGGTCCATATAGACTATGGAGTATTATGCCTCCATCAGAAAGGATGAATACCCAACTTTTGTAGCAACATGGATGGGACTGGAAAAGATTATGCTGAGTGAAATAATCAAGCAGAGAGAGTCAATTATCATATGGTTTCACTTATTTGTGGAGCATAACAAATATCATGGAGGACAAGGGGTGTTAGAGAGGAGAAGGGAGTTGGAGTAAATTGGAAGGGGAGGTGATTCGTGAGAGACTATGGACTCTGAAAAACAATCTGAGGGGATTGAAGTGGTGGGGGTGTGGGAGGTTGGGGTACCAGGTAGTGGGTATTATAAAGGGCAGGGATTGCATGGAGCACTGGGTTGGTGAAAAATAATGAATACTGTTTTTCTGAAAATAAATAAATTGAAAAAATTAAAAAATCATCCAACAACCCTCAAAAAAATGCAACTGATTTCTGTGCATTGATTTTATATCCTGCCACTTTGCTGAATTCATGTATGAATTCTAACAATTTTGGGGTAGAGTCTTTTGAGTTTTCCACATTAAAAAGTATCATGTCATCTGTGAAGAGTAAGAGTTTGAATTCTTATTTACCAATTTGAATGCTTTATATTCTGTTTTTGTTGTTGTCTGATTGCTGAGGCTAGAACTTCTGATACTATGTTGAACAACAGTTGTGAGAGTGGATATTGCTGTCTTGCTCCTGACCTTAGGTGAAAAACTCTCAGGTTTTCCCCATTGAGGATGATATTTGCTATTGGTTTCTCATATATGGCTTTTATGATATTCAGGCATGTTCCTTCTATCCCCACATTGCATAGAGTTTTAATCAAGAAAGGATTCTATATTTTCTCAAATGCCTTTTCTGCATCAATTCAGAGAATCATATGGTTCTTGTACTTTTTTTCTTTCCTTTATTAACGTGTGTATCACATTCATTCATTTGTGGATGTTGAACTACCCTTACAACCCAGGAATAAATCTCACTTGTTCATGGTGAATAAACTTTTTAATGTACTGTTGGATCCTATTGGCTAGTATCTTGGTGAGAATTTTTTATCTATGTTCATCAGGGATATTAGTCTGCAATTTTCTTTTTTGGTGGGATCTTTGTCTGGTTTGGAGAGTAAGGTAATGCTGGCCTCATAGGATGAGTTTGGAATTTTTCTTTCCATTTCTATTTTTTTAAGCACCTTCAGAAAAATAAGTATTACTTTTTTATATCTTTGGTGAAATTCTCCTGAGAAGCTATCTGGCCCTGGACTCTGGATTATTGGGAGATTTTTGATTACTACTTCAATTTCCTTGCTGGCAATTGATCTGTTCAGGTTTTCTATTTCTTTCTGTTTCAGTTTTGGTAGACTATGTTTCTAGGAATGCATCCATTTCTTCCAGATTGCCTGATTTTTTGGCGTATAGTTGTTCATAATATGCTCTTATAATTGTATTTTCTTGATGTTGTGATCTCTCCTCTTTCATTCATAATTTTACTAATTTAGGTCCTTTCTCTTTTCTTTTTGGTAAGTCTGGCCAGGGTTTGTCAATCTTATTAATTTGCAAGAGTGGTTGCCCAATCCTGCAGCAGTTTGAAGTTTATGGCAACACTGATCTGAAAGCCAACTCCTGGGTTCACTGATTGCAGCTGGCTTCCCAATCCAATGTTTGTGAATGCTGCCAAACTCAGGCAGCCCTGTTCTTTCAGTAATCCCAGGGATCCTAAAACCACACTGTCCCACCTATGATTCTGCCTCACTTTGCCACCTGAGCACCTTTCAGGAAGAAATGTCCCTCACCAGAGAAGACTTCTAAAAGTTGTAATTTTGGGCTCTGCAGCTATATCACTTTCCAGTATCCAATTACAAAGGCTACTGCCCCCCTCGGCCTATCTTCCAATATATCCCCTTAGCTTTACTTCTCCACACCTCCTATCTTGCAGAAATTGGTCACTTTTCTATTTGTAGAATTGCAGAAAATAGTCTCTTAAATTTCTGGTTTAATTTACAGGTGTTCAGAATGATTTGATACCTATCAAGTTGAATTCAAGGGACCAGATGAATCTATGGGTTCCCTACTCTTTTGCAATCTCCTCTCCTCTCTTCCAAGTAGTTTTAATGCTACCAAATCGTCCCAATTCTCTGTCCCTCTCTTATGTGAGGATTTTACAGTTACTGCTACTTGATTTATCCACTTAAAAAAAATAAATAACTGGTCGCTATTGGCATGAGTCAACCCCAGGAGGAAACTGGGAAACAAATCAGTTCATATACCCGAAAGTACTCTCATATCTAGACACTGATTGACTCTCAAAGATAGAATAAAGAAGTGGGGACTTGTGCAGGATTAAAGAATAACACAAATAGTACTTTAGGGTCCAGAGGGGAGCCGAAGACCCCCATCAGCCATTGGACCACAAGCATGTCAATCATTGCATCTCAGCAAATGAGCTTCGAGCTCAT
>NW_026744655.1:0-2860 GCF_022355385.1 Mustela nigripes
AGTGGTTGTTTTTCTGTTTCCAGAATTGCTGTTCTTCTTCTCTTCCATCTGCCGATGGATTTTCAGGTGTTTGCCATCTTTAGATAAGCTATCTAGCTGATCTCCGGCTAGCTGTAGCAGTCTCAGCTTGCTACTTCTCCGCCATCTTGACTCCTCCATGAATTTCTTTTTTTTTTAATTTTAGTTTGGTTTAGTCTAGTTTATTCCTTTTTATTTTATTTTCTAATATTCATATAGAGTTAAACTTCAAATTCATCCCCTTTTCCCAATGAATATTACCCTCATAGGTAAACAATTTTTTTTAGGTCAATATATGGTGTTTATTTTTTTCCAATTTATTTATTTTCAGAAAAACAGTATCATTATTTTTTCTCCACACCCAGTGCTCCATGCAATCCGTGCCCTCTATAATACGCACCACCTGGTACCCCAACCTCCCACCCACTCCCGCCACTTCAAACCCCTCATATTGATTTTCAGAGTCCATAGTCTCCTGTGATTCACCTCCCCTTCCAATTTACCCCAACTCCTTCTCCTCTCTAACACCCCTTGTCCTCCATGATATTTGTTATGCTCCACAAATAAGTGAAACCATATGATAATTGACTCTCTCTGTTTGACTTATTTCACTCAGCATAATCTCTTCCAATCCCGTCCATGTTGCTGCAAAAGTTGGGTATTCACCCTTTCTGATGAAGGCATAATACTCCATAGTGTAAATGGACGACATCTTCCTTATCCATTCATCCGTTGAAGGGCATCTTGGTTCTTTCCATAGTTTGACGACCGTGGCCATTGCTGCCATAATCATTGGAGTACAGATGGATCTTCTTTTCACATCTGTATCCTTGGGATAAATACCCAGGAGTGCAATAGCAGGGTCATAGGGAAGCTCTGTTTTTAATTTCTTGAGGAATCTACACACTGTTCTCCAAAGAGGCTTCACCAACTTGCATTTCCGCCAACAGTGGAAGAGGGTCTCCCTTTCTCCACATCCTCTCCAACACATGTTGTTTCCTGTTTTGTTAATTTTGGCCATTCTAACTGGTGTAAAAGTGATATCTCAATGTGCCTTTAATTTGAATCTCCCTGAGGTCTAATTATGATGAACATTTTTTCATGTTTCTGATAGCCTTTTGTATGTCTCGATTGGAGAAGTGTCTGTTCATATCTTCTGCCCATTTTTTATATGTTTGCCTGTTTCATGTGTGTTGACTTTGAGGAGTTCATTATAGATCCTGGATATCAACCTTTTGTCTGTACTGTCATTTGCAAATATCTTCTCCCATTCCGTGGGTTGCCTCTTTGTTTTTTGTTTTTGTTTTTGTTTTTGTTTTGGCTGTTTCCTTTGCTGTGCAGAAGCTTTTGATTTTGATAAAGTCCCAAAAGTTTATTTTCATTTTTGTTTCCTTTGTCTTTGGAGACATATCTTGAAAGAAGTTGCTGTGGCTGATATTGAAAAGATTACTGCCTATGTTCTCCTCTAGGATTCTGATGGATTCCTGTCTCACGTTGAGGTCTTTTATCCATTTTCAGTTTATCTTTGTGTACGGTTTAAGAGAATGGTCGAGTTTCATTCTTCTACATATAGCTGTCCAGTTTTCCCAGCACCATTTATTGAAGAGACTTTCTTTTTTCCACTGTGTATTTTCTCCTGTTTTTTTGAAGATTAATTGACCATGGATTTGAGGGTCCATATCTGGGCTCTCTACACTGTTCCACTGGGTAAACCAATTTTTAATCCCATTTATCTTAGGAAAGTTGAGTCCATTAAAATAGATATCAACATACATCCAGAAAGAATCAAAACAACCTTCCCCACCCACACTAAGAATTTATAACCACTCTTCCACCCTTTTCATCCATCACTGGTTCTGTGTTTTTTGTGATTGTCCTGATAGCCTATATATCTTACACTTGCGGTTCATTTTGACGAGGTTCTTCCTTTAAATGCATATATATTTGTTGGGCACAGCAAAGATGGCGCTGGCCTGCGTTCTCTTCCGGCTAGAAAAGGCACCACCGTGGCAGTATTGGCGCCAACGTGGCGGTTTCGGTTCCGCATATCTCTGATATTTCCTCCTCTCGCCCAACACACCCTACCCAGTTACTGACTACGTAACCAAACCCTATAGGCTCTCTCCCCGCTGACCTCTTTTCCCATCCCCTACCCAATATAAGCTGCAACCCCGCTCAATAAAGTGACATCCTGCTTCGACAGATCCCTGGAGTCTGGTGTGGTTCGTCAATGCACCTGGACTCGTGACACTCGCCATCCCGCTCAGCCCCAAGGGGAGCTACCAGCTGGCCCGGACGCTCTCCTCGTGCCTGTTGGCCCGCAAAACCTACCGGAGTCCGACATATATTTTTTCTCTTGTCATATACTTTTATCTGTCTTTTTGTTTGTCTGTTTTTGTTTGTCTACTTCATAATTCTTACCTTGGGACCCAATTGGGCTAAACAATTCTTTCATCTTTCATCTTTCCTCTCTCTCTTATTCTTTTGATTTTTCTTTTCTTTTGTCTCCTATTTGGGTGGGGAATCCTGATTGCTCAGAAGGGTTCCAGGGTGCACCTTGACTGCACCACGGTCAACACATCCAGCTACATCTGTTCAGTCATCTTTCTCCAAAATGACTAGGAGGAGGAATGCCCAACAGAAGAAAGATACAGAGGATGGACCTTCTGCAACAGAGCTAATGGCTATCAACATAGACAATATGTTGGAAAGAGAATCCAGGCTAACAATTATCCAGGCAATAGCTAGGTTGCACAAAGCCATGGATGATCAAACATAATTGATTAGAGCCAGGCTGAAAGCGCCCATAAAGGATGTTCACAATGTTAGGGAGGAGCTAAAA
>NW_026744656.1:0-2860 GCF_022355385.1 Mustela nigripes
GTTTTGGCTTGGCCTCAGGGGACATGAAGGTTTCTCCTACCCTGAAGTGTGACTCCATGCAAACAGCAAGCTTTACAACCATGGGGAAGGTGGAGTTCTGAATTGTGCTTAAGATACCCACCTGTGCTGGGATTTGATATAATGTCTAGGTTCAAATGTCTGAAAACCCAGGTTGGGATGAGATGATGGCCTAAGGCCATGGCGTGTCCGATGTGCTGGGTGTGAGGCCAGCTGTATCCTTGTCTGTCCGGATGTCTGGCCTCAGGCTGTGTCAGACAGAGCATTAGTGCCAAGGGCCGCTTATCCAATTTGGGTGCAGTCGAGGAGGAGGCATGTTGATATTCATTTGGGGTTTCTAGAGAGCCCCATCGGGCAAAGATTTTCTACTGGTGGGCAGGCAGAGGGCTGAGTTGTGGTTCCATATTTCCCTGTCTGGATGGCTTGTTTGCCAGGAGTGTGAGGAAGGAAGTCTGAAAACACAAGCTAGCGTGAGGTCTGGGGCCGAGGGCACGCAGGCCCACTTTGCATAGGCTGAATTGAGATCTCCTGCATCTGTGGTCAGGGAGAGTATCAGAAGTTGCCTCAGGCTGGAGTTTGTGTCCATGATGGCCTCTTCCTAAAGGGGGTGGGGCCATTATGAGGCCAGAGTCATTTCCCTATGCTGGGAGTTGTGAGCTGCTTCAAACCTCAAGTTTTCCTTCTGCACACAGTTGAGTCCTTTTGGATGGTTCCAGGATGCCCCACACAGAAAGACTCGAGAGCAGGGGTCTAAGCATGGATGCCAGGAAACACCACCTCACCTTCCCATTGACTGGTTGGGATAAGGCAGGCTCAATCTGCAGGCTCTTGGGCGAGCTACCCAGAGGGCTGAGTTGAAATGGACTCTGCTGAGGATGGGCCATAATGTGGGTTGGTGTCCATGAAGACCTTGGAATGTGGTGGTGGCTCAGGGTCTTTGTAGGATTCTCCAACCTGAAGGGTTTGACACAGCTCCAACAAAGAAGCTTCCCGTGTGGACACGAGAAGTGTTCTGTTTGGTGCCTCAGGAAAGCCCCATATGCTGGTCTTTGAACCCAGGACTCTGAGGAATGACACCTGGAAACCAAAGCAAGAGTTCAGATTAGGGACTAGGGGCCTGTCCATTTCAATCTTCTGTCTTCGTGGACATCTCTCTGCGTGTCTGTGTGGAGGTAGTTGCTCAGCTTGTGTCAGATTGCCCCTGTTTGTCCAGGGCGGCTCTTGTTCCAGCCACTGAGAGGCATTAACTGAGTAGGTGACTCATGCTGAGGGTCGCAATGCGTGTTTGTGCCCAAAGCGGCCCTCAATCATGGGTGGGGCATCATTGACCATGCAGGTTTTTCCTACATTGAATATTGGACAACATGCCAACCACAAGGTTTCTTGCAATGGGGAAGGAGGAGTTCTGATTCCTGCATCACGTTCACCTCTAGGCAGTGATTAGAAATAAGATCTAGGTTCTAAAACCTGAAGACCGAGGTTAGGAAGAGATGAAGACCTAAGGCCATTCCATGTCTGATGTGCCCAGTTTGCGGCCACCTGTCTGGTTGTCAGTCACGAGGTCTGGGCTCAGGCTGTGTCAGACAGGGCATTGGTACCCAGATAAGCTGTATAATTGGGGTACAGTCGAGTGGCATGCAGAAGATAATCATTTGTGGTTTCTCATTAGCCCCTTTGGGTAAAATTTTTCTTCTGGAAGGCAGGCAGAGTGCTGGATTCTGGCTCCCGAATTGCCAAACTGGAGGGCTTTTGGGCCAGGACAGTGAGAACGGAAGTCTGAGAAAACAAGCTAGGTTTAGGTTTTGGGGCGAGAGCACGGCAGCCACCATCTGCAGAGCTGAATCGAGATTTTGTGCATCTGAAGTCAGGGCGAGGATCAGACGTTGGCTCAGGTTGGAGATTCTATCCATGATGGCCCCTTCATGAAGGGGGGGTCATAACGAGACCATGGTCGTTTTCCCGTGATGGGAGTAGTAAGATATTCCAAACCACAGGGATTTTCTGCAGGTCAATCGAAACCTGTTGGAAGGCTCCATGACGTCCCATATGGAGAAATCTCCAATGTCCCTGGGACCATCCCAATATTGTAGGCCACCCAGAACAAACAGGGGTGATCTGACACTATCTGAGCAACTAGCTCCACACAGATTCGGAGACAGATGTCCCCAGAGAAGAACATTGAACTGGACAGGCCCCTAGGCCCTAATCAGATCCATTGCTTTGGTTTCCAGGCATCTCTCCTCAGATGCCTGGTTTTCAATATGAGCCTATGGGTTTTCCGGAGGCACCCATCAGAGCAAGTCTTGTCTGGACATTGGAAACTTGCTCGTGGAGCAATGTCAGAACCTCAGAGGCCTGGTTTCCAATACCACCATATGGAGGTTTCCTGAGACATCAATCAGAACAAATGTCTTCTCCACATGGGAAACATGCTCTTTCAAGCTGTGTCAAAATCTCCAGTTAGGAGAATCCTTCAGGGCCCCGGTGACACCACCTCATTCCAAGGTCTCCATGGACACAATCCGACATTAGGACCCATCTGCAGGAGTGTCTATTTCAACTCAGTGCCCTTGGGTGCTCCTAGAGCCAGCAGATCGAACCTATCTTGTCACTAGGAGACAATTGGAATGCAAGGCGGGTTGGCTAGGCATCCATCTGTAGAAAACTACTCTGAAGTAATTCCATATGGGACATCCTGGAGCCATCCAACAGGTGACAGCTGTCCTGCAGAAGGTATCATTGCGCTTTGGAGCACCTCACAACTCCCATAATGGGAAAAGCTCTGTGGCCTTGTGGTGCACCGTCCCCTTCATGAAAGAGCCATCTTGGATAGAAACTCCAA
>NW_026744657.1:0-2859 GCF_022355385.1 Mustela nigripes
TTAAATTAAATTCAATACTATTAAAAAAAATCAAAAGTGCAGCCAGTTTTCAATTCCTGGGCTAAATAATTTTAGAAAGCTTTGTGTTATTGAACCTACAGGGTTTTTCTGTAGTTTTAACTCTTTCTTTCGGTGATTTGTCCCATTAGTCACGTAAGTGACTGCAATATAACAGACATTAAGGATAAAGAAGGACTGAATAGAACAATCCTTGGCCTCATGAAGTTGAGAATCTAGCAAGGGAGTCAAACAATTCAATCATTCAGAGACAATTTATTGAGTGCCTGGCCTAAGATGAACACAACAAAACCCCAGCCCAGAGGAATCATTTTAATGGGAGAGATAGATAATAGGTAAGCCAACTTAAAAAAAAATAATCGTACTGGTTATTCTTAAATAGTGATGCATATTTGAACTAAATAAGCACATTTTAAAAAGATCAGTGATTGAGAAGAGGTTTTTTAACTGAAAAGAGGTTTTTTTAACTTCCTTAAAAAGTCTGTTTTGAACAGATTTCTGAATAATATCAGCTAGGGAGCTGCGTAAAAATCCCAGGGATGGGTGATTTTTCCAGTCAAAAAACTGTAAAGGCTCCAAAGTCACAATAGAGCTATAAGTTTCTTTAATAAAGTAACTTCTGACACAGAATGAGAAGAAATAACTAACCCAGGTTTGAAAGAAAAGGGACAGACTTTCTATGGAATTCATATTTAATTAAAGCTCTAAAGGACAAAAATACAATAGAGCAAAATTCTGGTCATGCTGATATACCTAATGAAACTTCATAAACAGGGTGTGGGTAGCAAAGAGTGTGTGGGAATGTTGGTAAGAACAGTGGGCAAGAGTCATCCCTGAACATGTTCTTAAATGAAGCAATTCTTGTGTTGTTTTAAAGGGTAAATTGGAGTTTGCCTAAGTGATTAGAGAAGGATGCCTCAGCTTATGGAAGTTCAAAGCCATAAAGATGTGATAAACTACTGCAGATATTTTCATGTATATTGGTTGTTGCTTCTAGTAATGGTGATCTAAAAACTTCTACTTAAGACAACTAAAAATCCAGACAAAATAGCTTTTAAAATTAGAAATATCAGAATGATTATAAAAATTAAGTGTGGGATTACTGGGCCAAAATACGAAATACAATGAGAGCCTAGAGATATATGCCCTGAAGCCATTTTAGTTATGAGAGCATTTGAAACTGCTAAAACACACTGAGCTGTGTTGTTAATAGACTCCTGATACTAGAGAAACAAAATTCAAAATCCAGCAGCAATGAAATTTGAGGACTTTGGTAAAACCCAAATTTAAGTTGAGATCCCCAAAGCACAAGGAGAAGCAGAAATAAGACTCTAGCCTACCTTGCCTTCTGTGTAAACTGAGAAAGTCAATCACTGAATTTGGAGTATGATTGTCTTGTAGAGTCTCAGATATAAGAGAAAATCCTGCCAAGGAGGACCATACCATTATTATAGCTCTTAATTATCCCTACTCAATAAGAGTTTCAAATATAATGTCTTGAACGTAGGAAAATGGAACAAAGCACACAAAGAAAAACCATTAACAAGATTTGATAGACAAAATGGGTTTAAGTATGATGTTAAAATGATCAATAAAGATTGTAAAATGGCTTGATTACTCTGCTCAAAGAAATGGGAGGGGAAGCAAATTGAACAAAAAACTGAAACTAAAAATGATATTGAGAAAGGTTTTATAAATGAACCAAATGGATACTCTAGAACTTTAAAGATATGACAGCTAATTTAAGATACCACAGGGGTGCTTGTGTGGCTCACTTAATTAAACCTCCAATTCTTTCTCCTTTTTTTTAACACCTTAATTTTATTTTATTTCTTTCATTTTGGCTCAGGTCATGATTTCAGGGTTGTGAAATAGAGCCCAGAGTTGGGCTCTGTGCTGAGCCTGGAGCCTGCTTAAGATTCTTTTCCCTTCTTTTTCTATCCCTCCTGGCACTCTCACTTGCTCGCTCTCTCTTGCTTGCAAATAAATAGATAGATAGATAGATAGATAGATAGATAACAGACAAAGCAAAATAAAAGCAGATTATGAAAATAAATATAAAGATTTTGAAATGAAAACAAGTTCAAAATAAAATAGAGAAGACCTGCACCGCTAAAAGTTCATTCAGAATATCTACTATTAAAGAAGTCAGTATGACACAATGTTAAGATATCAAAAGATTTGAGCATGTACTTTACAGAAAGGGTAATCCAAATGGCCACTCATATATCAAAACTGTTTATCTTTCTTATGAATCTGGAATTAAATTAAATTAAATTAAAAATGAATTAAAACCTAAAATGAGATACTATTACACACTTACCATATTGGGCAACAGTAAAATTGTCTTGCAAGAATGTGAAAGAATGAAAGTGCCCATAATAAAAACATTTGCGGTAAGTTGGACAATATTTAGAAAACTTAAAAATAAAAATAAAAATTTGGTCCATTCCTAGAAATAGAACATGGAACTAAATGAATATTTTCACCAGGATATGCAAACCGCTGATTATAGCTATTTCATTCATAACGGCAGATCAGTAGTGGTCTATTTGCACAATGTTACATTAAATAAGAGAGAATATTAACAAACTGGGAGGAGGGGCTTGGTTGTTATCATAAACAGATCTTCTATGGTGCTGATTATGTTCTATTTCTCAAAATCTTTATGTTAAAAAAGTTTTCAAATTTATATCTAGATAGATAGATGATAGATAGACAGAAATCCCTGAAGCTGCAATGCTAGGCTAAGACCAGGCTTTCAAGGGCTTTTCTATACTCTACTAAATACTTGAAACCATTCATTATATCATAGCTCAGTGTTCAAATCTCCATTTGTTT
>NW_026744658.1:0-2859 GCF_022355385.1 Mustela nigripes
CCAGTTAGGAGAATCCTTCAGGGCCTGTGTACCACTGCCCCATTACAAGGCCTCCATAGACACAAAATCATATTAGGACACATGCACGGAAGAGTCCAATTCAACTCAGCATATTCGGATGCTCCGCGAGATCCAGCAGATCTAACTTGTCTTGTTGCTAGGAGACAATTGGAATGCGAGGTGGCCTACCCCGCCATCCATCCTTAGAACCCTGCTCAGAATCATTGGCCTGGAGCCAAATAACAGGTCTCAATTTTCCTGCAGAAGAATCTTTGCAGTTGGGAGCTTCTCACTACTCCCATCGTGAGAAAACACCCATGGCCGCGTGATACCCCCCCCCCTTCATGAAGGGGCCATCAGGGACATAAGGTCCAACCTGAGAAATAGTCTGATCCTCACCCTGACTACAGATGCATGAGATCTCGATTCAGGTCTGTATATTGTGCCTGCCTTGTCCTTACCCAGAAACCTAAGCCTAGCTTGTGTCCTCAGACTTCCGTCCTCAGACTAATGGCCACAAGCCTCCAGTTTGGCAATCCAGAATTACAATGCAGCACTCTGCTTGCCCCCCAGAAGAAAAACATTGCCCTCTGGGGCTACCCAGAAACCCCAAATGAAGATCAAGCTGCACGCCACTTGGCTGTACCCAAAATATATAGGCTGACCTGGGCAATAATTCCCTTTCTGACAGAGCCTGAGCCTGGACCTCCTGGCCCCACCCAGACAGCTTGCCGCTCACTGAGAACATAGGACCAGCCATTGCCTTAGGTCATTATCTCTTCCCAACCTCGGTTTTCAGGGTTCAGATCCTAGACCTTATCTCCAATCACTGCCCAGGTTTGAAAATGATGCAGAAATCAGAACTCCTTCCCAATGGCAAGAACCATGTGGTTGGCTTGTTGTCCAACGTTCAGTGTAGTGGAAACATGTTTGTCCGATGAGGCCCCGCCATTGATCGCGGGCCACATAGGTGGCAAACTCACATTGTGACCCACAGCCTTAGCCCAGTCCTCAGGTAAGGCCTCTCAGTGGCTGGATGAAGAGACAGCATATTGGGCTTGCCATGCCCCTAGGCCCCAATTTTTAACCATAGTTCGGGTTGTCCCTTCATTCTTCCCCAGGGCTCTGCTTTGGAATTCCTCTTTTGGTGGGACACCTGATGTAACAACCCTGAAAGGAGTCATCCATCCAACAGATTGACGAAAAACAATTGGGATCGGGCCAAATCCACAGAAAGCAAGATACGTCCATGGCCCATGAGGCCTCCTGGACATTCCACGGCCATCGCTGAAACAAAATCCAGAGACAAAAGTGAGCAAGCGCCTCAGACTCGCACTTTCTTGATATCCTGAAAATGTCTTCTCATGGTTTGTAGTTCGGGCCTGCCATACCTACGTCCCCAATTATAAGCTGAGTTTGTTTTTTCAGACTTCTCTCCTCAAAGTCCTGGGCCACACACCATCCAGGCTGGGGACCCTGGAGCCACACATTAGGACTGTGCCTACCCAATCCAGGGGAATTCTGCCCATTCCATTGTCCAAAATCGTACAAATTAGGAGAACCCTCCAAATTCCCTGAGGCCATCGCAATAGTATAGGTCGCCCGGGACAAAAAAGGTCATCTGAAACCAGCTGAGCATCTGCCTCCACTCATACCCTAGATGGATGTCCCCCGAAAAGAAGATTGAACCAGACAGGAACCTAGGCCAAAATCGGATCCATTGCTTTGGTTTACAGGCATGTCTCCTCAAAACCCTGGTTTCCATAACCAGCAATGGGGTTTTCCTGAGGCACCCATCAGAACCAAACTCGTCTCCACAAGGAAACTTGTGCATGGGAGCTATGTCAACAGCTGAGGAGAATACTTCAGGGTTCCGGTGCCACCGCCCCATTCCAAGGCCCTCATGGACAGAAACACACATTATACCCATCCTCAGGAAAGTCCATTTCAACTCAGCCACCCCGGTTGCTCCCGCAAAGCCATCAGATCTAAACTGTCTTGTCCCTAGGATACAATTGGAATGCGAGGCGGGCTTCCCAGGCATCCATCCTCGAACGTTGGTCTGGACTTATCCATATGGGATGTCCTGGAGCTGTCCAACAGGTCTCAATTGTCCCGCAGAAGGAATCCTTGGAGGTGGCATCCCACCACACCCAACGTGGTAAAACCTCCACGCTCTCGAGAATACGATCCCTTATGAAGGGGCAGTCATGAACAGAAAATCCAAGCTGAGCCAACTTCTGATCCTCGCTCTGACTTCAGAAGCATGAGATATTAATTCAGATCTTCAGGGGGTACATGCCGTGCCCTCGCCCTGAAACCCAAGTCTAGCTTGTGTTCTCAGACTTCCATCCTCACACTCCTGGCCCAGAAGCCTACAAGTTTCGCAATTCCGGACCATCATTGCAGCACTCTGCATGCCCTCTAGAAAAAATATATTGCCTAATGAGCTGCCCGGGCACATTAAATGAGAATAACCCTACACGGCACTCGAATGTACCCCAATTATATAGTCTAACCTGGGCAGGAATGCATTGTCTGACACAACCTGAGCCGGGACCTCCTGAGCAACAACCGAACAGCTGACCGCACACTGAGCACATCATACCCGCCATGGCCTTAGGTCATCATCTCTGCCCTACCTCAGTTTTCAGGCTTCAGAACCTAGACCTTATCTCCAATCACGGCCCAGGGGTGACTGAGATGCAGAAATCAGAACTCTTCCTTACCCATGGCAAGAAACCTTGTGGTTGGCATGTTGTCCAACGTTCAGTGTAGGAGAAACCAGCATTAAGCCTGAGGCCCCGCCCATTCTTGAGTGCGACGAGGGCATAAACACGCATTGTGACCCTCAGCGTG
>NW_026744659.1:0-822 GCF_022355385.1 Mustela nigripes
CATATGGCTGTTTCTTGACTCACCCATCAGAACAAATATCATCTACACATGGGAAACTTGCACGATGGAGCTGTGTGAAAGCCTGTTTTAGGAGAACCCTTAGGGCCCATGTGCCACCGCTTCATTCCAAGGTCTCCATAGACGCAAAACCATATTAGGACACATCCACGGGAGAGTCCATTTCAACACAGCCTCCTCGGTTGCTCCACAGATACAACAGATCTAACCTGTCTTGTTGCGTGGAGACAATTGGAATGCGATGTGTGATACCCATACATCCATCCTTAGAACCGTGCCTGGAATCGTTGTCCTGAGGCCAACCAACAGATCTCAATTGTCCTGCAGAAGAATCTTTGCAGTTGGGAGCTTCTCACAACTCCCATCGTGCAAAAACCACCATGGCCTCGCGATCACCTCCCCCCTTCACAAAGGGCCATCAGGGACCAAATGTCCAACCTGAGCGATCGTCTGATTCTCGCCCTGACTTAAGAAGCACGAGATCTCGATTCAAATCTGTAGATTGTGCCTGCCATATCCTCACCCAGAAACCTACGCCTAGCTTGGGACTCAGACTTCCGTCCTCAGACTACTGGCCCACAAGCCCTCCAGTTTGGCAATCCAGAACTACAATACAGCACTCTGCCTGCCCTCCAGAAGAAAAACATTGCCCTCTCAGGCTACCCAGAAACCCCAAATGATGATCAAACTGCACGCCATTCGGCTGTACCCCAAATATAGAGGCTGATCTGGGCACTAATGCCCTTTCTGACACAGCCTGAGCCTAGACCTCCTGGCCCCACCCAGACAGCTGGCCGCACACTA
>NW_026744659.1:922-2857 GCF_022355385.1 Mustela nigripes
GGGCACTAATGCCCTTTCTGACACAGCCTGAGCCTAGACCTCCTGGCCCCACCCAGACAGCTGGCCGCACACTGAGCACAACGGACCCGCCATGGCCTTAGTCGTCATTTCTTCTCAACCTCGGTTTTCAGGCTTCAGAACCTAGACCTTATCTCCAATCACAGCCCGGGTTTGAAAATGATGCAGACTTCAGAACTCTTTCCACATGGCAAGATACCTCGTGGTTGGCTGTTGTCCAAGGTTCAGAGTAGTTAAAACCAGTGTGGCCCATGAGGCCCCATCCATGCTTGTGGGCCACATTGGTCACAAACACACATTGTGACCCTCAGCCTGAGCCTAATCCTCAGGCAAGGCCTCTCAGTGGCTGGATGGGGAGACAGCATATTGGGCTTGCCATGCCTCAGGCCCCAAATTTTAACCGTAGTTCGGGTTGTCCCTTCACTCTTCCCCACGACTCTGCTTTGGAATTCCTCTTTTGGTGGGACACCTGAGGTAACAAACCTGAAAGGAGTCCTCCCATCCCACAGATTGACGAAAAACATTTGGAATGGGGCCAAGTCCACAGAGAGCAATATTCGTTCATGGCCCATGAGGCATCCCCAACATTCCTCGGCCATCGCTGATAAAAAATCCAGAGACAAAAGCCTGAACACGCGCCTCAGACTCGCTCATTCTTCATATTCTGAAGAATTCTTCAGATAAGAACCTACATGGCACTCCAATGCACCCAAAATATATAGTCTAACCTGGGCACTAATGCACTGTCTGACAACTTGAGCCCAGAACTCGTGACCAACACCCAGACAGCTGACTGCACACTGACCACATCAGACCCGCCATGGCCTTAGGTCATCATCTCTTCCCTACCTCAGTTTTCAGGCTTCAGAACCTAGACCTTATCTCCAATCACTGCCCAGCGGTGACTGTGATGCAGAAATCAGAACTCTTCCTTACCCATGGCAAGAAACCTTGAGGTTGGCATGTTGTAAACGTTCAGTGTGGTGGAAACCAGCATTCACCCTGAGGCCCCGCCCATTCTTGAGTGCGACGAGGGCATAAACACGCATTGTGACTCTCAGCGGGAGTCCTATCCTCTAGTACGTCCTCTCAGTGGCTGGACCATTAGATGTCATAATGGGCTTGACATGTCCTTAGGCCCCAATTTTTAACCAGATTTCTGGTTGTCCAGTCGCCCCTCCCCAGGGCTCTACTCTGGAATCCCTCATTTGATGGTACACATGAGTTTGAAAAACAAAACAAAACAAATCAACAACAACAGAACAACGGACTTCTTCCATCCCACAGAATGACCCCAAACTCTTTGGACGGGGCCATCCCCCGGAGAGTAAAACTCGTCCATTTCCCATGAAGTCACCCGGAAATTTCAAGACCATGAGTGACACGATATCCAGAGACAAAAACATGAGCAAGAGCCTCTCACTCGCCCTATTTTCATATCCCGAAGAGTTCTCCTCTTAGTCTTTAGATCAGTCCTGCCATACCTATGACCCGAAACATAAGCCGAGTTTGTGTTTTCAGACAACTGTCCAAACAGCCCTGGCCTACACACCCTACAGGCTCAGGCCCCTGGAGCCAAACCTGACATCTGTGCTTGCCCTCTCCAAGGGAATTGTATGTGCCCACTCCAATGGCCACAACCCTACTAATAGAATAAACCTCCAAAGTCCCTGAGGCCATCCCAATATTTGTGGCTTCCCAAGACAACAAGGGCAATCTGGGCCCATCTGAGCTCCTACCGGGTTCATACCCGTAGACTGATATCCCCAGAGGTAAAAAGGAACGAACAGGCCCCTAGGCCCTAATCAGATCCATTGCATTAGTTTCCAGGCATCTCGCCTCAAGGCCTGGTTTTCAATAACAGAATATGGCTGTTTCTTGACTCACCCATCAGAACAAATATCATCTACACATGGG
>NW_026744660.1:0-2856 GCF_022355385.1 Mustela nigripes
AGCATAACAAATAGCATGGAGGACATGGGGAGTTAGAGAAGAGAAGGGAGTTGGGGTAAATTGGAAGGGGAGGTGAGCCATGAGAGACTATGGACTCTGAAAATCAATCTGAGGGTTTTGAAGGGGCGGGGGGTGGGAGGTTGGGGGATCCAGGTGGTGGGTATTGGAGAGGGCATGGATTGCACGGAGCACTGGGTGTGGTGCAAAAATAATGAATATTGTTATACTGAAAATAAATAAAAAATAAATTTAAAAAAAAGTTAAAAAAATTAGGTTGTCACAGGACCTTTAGCTAACGTTGCCTCCAGCCATGCTCCTTCTCTCCTCCTGCATTCCCATCTACCTTCTCCTGCATTAGAGGAGTCTGTAACCAGTTTCCTCCCCAGTAGCTGCCCTGACTGCAGAGAGGGACTCATGGGAGCATGGATGCATTAAAGAGGTAAACCTCACTCTTTGTGAGCCCCGGCTCTCTCTGTTCTGGACCAGTGTCTCTGATCAACGTTTGTTTCTTTCCCATAAGACACACAGGTTTCCTCCCTCCCCTTGATCACCCCAATTGCCTCCTCTACTCCTGAGGACATGAGTTTCAGACTTCACTCTCTCCTGTTTCTTTTCCCCTGGAGTGACACATGGCCATCAATGTCCTAGAAATACAGAGTTGGTACTATGTCAGACTGCTGCTGGCAGATCAGGCACTCAGCAGTGCTAAGTGGGAAGATGTGTTGCTGAGCCTATACATACTCTCTCCCACCACAGCCCTTTCTTCATGAACCCTTTGAACAATGGCAGTGGTGGCTAGGGTCCACAGAACAAGTCATCCTATGTACTCACTGATTAAATGGTTCCTGTGCTGAGCATTCTCATGGACATAAATGTCTCCCCAATTTTTAGCCATCCAGAGAATTCCATCCATAGACCTTTCCCCAGTTTCCCTTGCCACCAATTTTCCAAATGTGCTCAAATCCTTGACCATCCAGCCAAAGTGTGGACAGCAGCCCAAGAACTGGTATAGAATTCCCTGTCTTTCTGCTTTCCATTTCAGGAAAGAAAATTCCTAGGCATGCTGCTTGATATTCTGTGCCCTGGGAGTATTTTCCTTTGTGGACGTCTTGGACAAGGGCACAGGGAGGCGACCTTCCACTTCCAGGTGGTGCCTGAGTACAAGCCAGGAGCATCTCTGAACCAGGTCCAATTTTTCTCTTCTTCTGTCACCTGACCACAGGTAACTCTCCATGAGGAGGCCATAGGCACATAATGGGAAGGAAGGCAGCGGGTCAGGAGTGGGGAACCATGCACCCTTGGACAGCTTATTTGTGTAAATTACATGCCCAGGACTGCCTGGGCCCAGCCATGTGTATAGCAGTCCTGCTGCACGATGGAACGCTGCTTGAAATGTTTTACTTTGTGGCATGGTGGGTCAGATGACACCCACCTGATATCTGAGTGTCACCGTGTGTCATGCTCAGGTCACCTGTTAAGTCAGTAGCCCAAGATTAAGTAACTCTCCTAAGGTCCTCTAATGGGCCTTGAGCTGTTTCTCAAAAGGAACAATTATCCAAAGAGGATGGTGGGGCTTGGTCCCCAAACTTTAAGGTCCTGCACTGCAGGTCACCTATGAGAATTGACCAAAGCTCCAAATAGCTATCCTATCTGCACTCAGACCGAGTGGCTGAGCAGCTTGCAGAGCAGCCTGGACCTGATGCAGAGCCTTCTGTCATTCTGGGTTTTCACTCAAAATCAGCAGTTTTTTGGGTCACTCAATAAATGAATTGGAGTCCCACATCTAAATGAAGACTGTTTTGCCTCCAAAAGTCAAAGGAGGTCATGGGCATCATGCCTCATTCATGGCTGTTGGAGAGGTCAGATACAATAGGTGACAAATTAGAAGGGACATCTCATCATGCTCCACAGGGTGGGACCCTAGAAATTTCACCAAGGTCAAGGCCTCTGAATTTGTCTGATGTACTTCCCATACTCTGTTGTACTAACATCTTCCCAATAACTCTACAGCAGTTGCAGCTTCTTGTTCACGAGGTCCAGTCATCAATGTCATGGGCTCATGTGAGCATGGTCTCTTGTGTGGAAGGGAAAGGCAGTCAAGATCACTGTGAACTAAACCATGGCACAGGGCTGGAGAGTTGATACACCTCTGTAGGACAAGACAAGGTATTGTTGGCCTGGCCAGCTGAAAGGAAACTGCTTCTGGTGGTTTTTACAAACAGGTTGGAGGAGAGAGCATTTTTTAGGGTGATAGCTGTAGACTCGATTGTGGGGGACATGTTAATTTGTTCAAGCAATGAGGCTACATCTGGTGCAGGAGGGCAGAGTCACCATCTGGGTAAAGTTATGAGAAGCCATAGTCATTATTCAGGATCCATCTGTTTTCTGCACAGACTTAATATGCAAGCCAGATGGAGAGGGGTTGGCCGTCACCACCCTGCACCCCTCAAGTCCTTGGAGGTGGTGTTCATCTCTGCAGTCCCTCTAGAAATGTGCCATAACTTACAGTTTTCCACTAGAGACAGTTCTAGTGGCTTCCACTTGGCTTTCTCACCATAATAGCACTTATTAATAGGCCATGGAATCAACACAGGGATGCTGCTGGCTGCCGGGAAGGTCTTCCCAACTATTTAGTCCAGACCTGCGAAATAACTACAGGATAAACTTAGGGATCCACTGGGTCAAATATGAGATCAGCCTTCGGCTGTCTGATTTCCATAAGCTCTTACTCTTATAGGACAACTGGGACATTTCACGTCTCCTGAAATTCTTGTCAATTCAGAGCCCGTGTTCATAGTCTCTGAAAAGTCTGATTATTTTCTTTTTTGCAATGCACAGTAACCCTGCAGAGGGCCA
>NW_026744661.1:0-2854 GCF_022355385.1 Mustela nigripes
GAGCAAGAACATGAAGTAACTAGGAATTGAATTTCCTTAAGTTGTCTGTGACAAAACTTAAAGTGCTGTATCCATTGCCTCTATCCTCAGTAAACAGGGAAAAGAAATAAAACTGAATGTAAGATGGACCAGCATAGCACCAACTACAAAGATGATTCCTTTCTTCCAGGCTGGCATGTTTGCATGAAAATTATGTCAGTGGGGACAATGAAAATAGTAGAAATGTTAAATACAGAAGAAAGGGTTTGCTATTTCAGTCTGCTAGAATTAACAGCATTGTTCCCTTGTCCCAAGTTTATAATAGCCCACGTTTCTCTATCTCTCATAGAAACCTTAGCTCCAACTATAAAACCCAGTTGCTGATACTCCCTTGCTTTATTATCTCACCGTGACCCTACTATACCCGAAGAAGGAGAGAAAAGATGGAAAGTGATAGCTCTCACACCCTCCTCTTTTTTTCACCTCCTCCTCCCTCAGGGGGGCTGGAATCATATATGTCATCAGACTTGTTGCAATTTCATTTACTTCTCAAATAAACTTTTTCTTTTTCTCTTAAATGGATTTTTTTTTTCACTTCTTATTCCGCCCTTGTGTGTGGGGGGAAAATCACAAAAAGAGAATAGCTAACATCTGGGTACTCCTTTTACTGACTCATGTTCAGCTTTCTCTTTTGCTAACAGACTGACATTTTTCCAAGGCAAAATAAACTCTAGGTTTTAAACACTGTTAAGAAGCCGTGATCCTACTAGAAGTTGGGTTAGCACCATGCAGTGATTTTTGCAAACACTAGATGTCAGAGTTTAGTCCTCAATGATTTCCCAAATAGCAAGCCTTTGAATTCTTGCCAGTTGTTTCATTGGAATTTTTGCTGCAGGGGCACCTGGGTGGCTCACTTTAATGACCATCTGCCTTCATGACCCCAGTATCATGACCCCATGTATCCTGGGATCATGATCTCAGGGTCCTGGAATTGAGCCCCACTTTGGGCTCCTGTTCAGTGAGGAGACTGCTTATCCTTCTCCCTCTGCCTGCTGCTCCCCTTGCTTGTGCTCTCTTTATGTCAAATAAATATAATCTTAAATTTTTTTTTTGTTTGTTTTGTTTGTTTTTTTGCATTTTGCTCTGTCCTCTCACCAGGTTCCCTGGGACAGACAAGTTTATTATAGGGCTTATGTGGAAAATAAATACATAAGAATAGCAGTACAAATCCTGAAAAAAAAAAAAAAGACTAAAAGGGGAGATTAACCCCATCAATATTAAAACATACAAAATGATTATATAATTTATAAAATAGTAATAGTATATAATTATGTAGAACAACAGGACAGAAAACATTTAAAGGTCCAGAAATAAGCACAAGTATTTAGGAAAGTTTAAAACTAGATCAAAAATGGCATTTCAAATCACTAAGATAAAGACGGAATTTTAAATAAATGGCCATTTGTTTAAAGGGACAACTGGATAACAATTTGAAAAGATGTAAAATAAAATTGGATTCATACTTCATACCTTAGACCAGAATAAATTTCAAACTGATCTGAAATAAATACATTAATAAATAAGTAGACTTTTTAAAAGAAAAGTGATACAAATACTAGAAGAAAATATGGTTTAGTTTCCTTATGACCTGGAGGGGAGGAAAATCTTCTGAAATTCAGAAAGTCCAGATTCAGAAGTAATAATCAATAATAACAATAATTATTATTGTATTAACATAATAATAATAATAATATAATTGATAAATAATCAAACACAAATGGGAGAAACTATTCACAATTCATACCACACAAGGAGGAAAGAATGAGAGTAGTATATATCAACAAAGACCCCTGCTTGTTTTGCAAACAGAAACACAGGAAAATGAAACCAGCAACTAATTTTTTTTTTTTAAGTAACCTCTAAGTAATGGAGATAGAAGTGAGGATAACACTTCTCTGAATATATCCCACTTACATACTTTTGCTTTTTAAATAATGTATGAATTTGGGATGTAAAAAATATCTAGCTCAGAGAAAGAGAGATCAAATACGATAAAATATTAGTGAATCAAGATGAGGGTACAGCAGCTGTTTATTATATTCTTTTAGTTTTTTATGGTAGAATCAAAAGTACTGGTAAAATGTGGGAGATTTGCAGGCTGTTCAAACCGTACGAGTGACAAACAAAAGTCACCACAAATTTAAATACAATATTTTACCTTTTTAAAAGATTTTATTGATTATATATAATATTTTAATGTAAAATATTACATTAAGGTGTTATGTTATTCTCATTTTTTCTTGACTAAGGACTTCTTGTTTACCTTTTCGTTGGTAAATCCAAGACGAGTAATTATTAAGAAATATTGAATTTGCAATGTTTTACTCTACTCAAAAGCATTAAACCCAGACATAGGTGATGTTTTAGGTGAGCAGTCCATGATGGGAAGCTGAAAGGCAAAGAATGTGGAAGTAGAAACAGAGTCCTCAAGGAGGAAAGGAAGAGGAAGCAGAGCTTCAAAGGCTTCAAAGGTAAATAAATAAATAAATAAATATGATAGAAATAGAAAACTAGTTAATTCATCAGTGGTGTCAGGCACCATCCTGGTATTGGGGATAGGGCAGTAATAGTTACATTGCAATGAACAAAATAAAGGAAAATCCCTACTGGCATTAATTCTAGGGGAAATGGAATTTACTGTGTGGTAAGCACTGTTCCAGGGACATTACATATGTTAATTCAATCAAAACAACAATCCCAGGGGCTTGGTGCTATTCTTACCCCACTTTTCAGGGGAGTAAAGGAAGGCAAAGGAAGGGTATGTTGCCGAAGTCCCACAACTAATACATGGCAGGGTCCAAGGAGGTAACTCCAC
>NW_026744662.1:0-2853 GCF_022355385.1 Mustela nigripes
AACGCCTCCTCAGTTGATCTTGGGTCTTCATATATGTACCCTCTGGTGCTGCCAGCCCTCGGTGATTTGAAGATTCTTCCTTTGGTCAGAGGAGGCCGCCTTAGCCAAATTGAGGCAAGTAGCCATTGTTGATTAGAAACTTTAAAATCACCTAGTCCCTCTAACCAATGGCAACGGGGACAAAGTGGAGAAAAACTAGCCTGTGAGAAGTAGAGCTCTACCCTAGAAAAAAGTCTGCTGAAAAGTTTTTGGTCTCAGAACACTAATACAGGAGGAATCAACTAGAAGCAGAATTCATATGAAGAAAATAATGAAGCTTTTTCTCAGGGAATGGGCAAAGTATTTCTCAACATTCCTGAAGTCACCTGAAACTGTAATGCATTTCACCACATTTCAGCAAGATAATAAGAAAGTGCTGTGGGGACAATGGCTTGTCTTGTACGCATTTGTCTGTGTGAGATGAAATAAGCCACCAGGAGTGTAGAAAATCTGTAAGTATTGTTGAAAAGGGTATTCAAATTATAGATTATATTTACTCATTCCTTACTGGCAAAGGAACTGTGCAACACACTAGCTTTTTTTCATTTTATTACTAACAAATTGTTGGCAAAAGGCTTCTATTATGTATTTCCTTTTAAACACCAGAGAAAGAATTGAAATAAAAGTGAGCTAGTTACCAAATTTCTGTTCTTGAAATATTATGATCTTCACTTTTAAATGGTATAGTTAATGTAGGAAATGAACTACATTTCTTGGGCAGCAATCTGAAAAATTCATAAAACCCTGTCCCCTCTTTGACTCTTGAACCGAGCAGCAGTAGCATGCTCTGAGAATTTCCATTAGAGTTGATGAAAGACACAGGTGTGCTTTTAGAAGGAACAATATCTGGTGGCCTGTTATTTGAATAACATTATAAAAGACTGCTTTAGAGATAGAACCAGTATGGGTAGGATACAAAAACCGAGAAAAAAAAAAAGTCTGTGTTTATTTATATGGGTGAATATTTGTGTAATTTCATTAGTTGCCTAGAGAATAGAGTATCTATTGAAAAAATAATTGTGGAAAGAGAAGAATGGAAAAGAAAACCTTAAAGGATTAATATATTTGGGAATCTGCAATCTTGTGTGTGTGACAGAGAGGGAGAGAGAAAGGGAGGGAGGGAGAAAGAGAGGAGGAAGAGCGAGAGAGAAAGAGGAGAGAGAAAGAGGGGAAGAAAGTAAGAGTTAGGATTAGTGACTGCTACCTCTGTTGGTAATATCTATTCAAAAACTATGCATACCTACTAAGGGTGTTTTAGGCTCCACTATCTCTATGCCAAATATCTGTTTCTGCAATAAATGACTTTTTAAAAACCCCAATACCTCTATTATGGCTTGCAATTGATTCTTGGCTCAAGATTTAGTTGGCTTTAGGTTTTTATTGATGAGCTGTGTGTTTTTCCTATTAACATTTCTTTTATGATTTCCATAGCAGTTTAACACCTGGAATATAGTTTTTATTTTGGAGGAAGAAAACTTATTTATTTCATTTTATTAATTTTTTTCAAGGTCTTCTAACATCATGACCTTGATGATTTTCCTCATTGGGTTGTTGATGATAGTTATTATTTGAATGAATTAACTGTCATATGGGCTTAGTCAACCTGAAACTTTATGTGTGTGAGCTTTATTTTGTTGGACCAGCATTATAACAGAGGATGAAAAAAAAAATGGTACCCTTCTGAATCCCTGAAGGCAGGCTCTGGACCTCTGACATGCCTGTACAAAATATAATCTCTTATTTTGCCTGAAAGCACATGCCAATGCCATTTGCTATGTTTCTATGTTGCTAGATACTGTGTTTCTTATATACCTGAAGTCAGTTTACCTTCACGTGCCTCATTGTGTCTGATAGGCTGATTCTCCAAAACTGTTTAGGGCACAGATATCACACCAGACTTGAGAAAAATGTACCTTTGGTTGGATTTTTTTGTGTCACATTATGGAATTCCTTTTTCTCTCCTACTTTCAAAAAGGTAGTATTTGATAGAACAAATTTCATGATTCCTGCATTTTAAAGATTATCCTTCAACATTCCAGAGTGTGGTGAAGATCTGGAGGGCTTGGCTCGAGTGTCCAGTGAGTGAAGATTTTTGTTATGGCAAAATAATAAGGTGTGGGCTTTTTATTGTGAAGTCTCCCCAGAATGTCAGTGCTATTTTTTTAATTGCTTTTTTTACTTACTAAAAACCTTACAGTGAACCATCAAGTCTAATACATTTGGTTAAAATAAAGTACATAATTTATAATTCACAGTCAGTTTCCTGTTGATACTCCGAATGTTGATGCTGATCCCAAGCCATTTTAGAAAAGCAAATAAAATTGTAATCACGATTGATAATGTGTAGGGGAATTGCACTTCCTTTACCTAAATTTGCTTTCCAGGTTAATGTATGTTAATATACTTGTAAGAATAAACTTTCACTCCCCCCCAGTTTTGTCATCAACCGCTGTGACAATTTCCTTCCCTGCCCACCAACGCATGTGGACCCATGCACAGACATGCGCGTACATGTACACACACACTCTTACTCAGGGATGAGGTCTCACGTTGTCTTGCTGGACTTCTTGGTAATTGCTGTTAGGTCTCTCCCTGACAATCATCACCTCCTAACTTACTTACTTATCTTGTGTGTTTTCTTCTTCAGCTGCTAGAATGTAAATCCCACAGGGACAGAGATTTCTGTTTATTTTGTTCTTTGCTTTATGGTCTGTGCCCACAAGAACGTCTGCCACAATACAAATCGTCAAAAAAATATTTGTGAAGCCAATGAGCAGATTGCATGCCTTTAACACTAGAAAAGAGATTTATTAT
>NW_026744663.1:0-2853 GCF_022355385.1 Mustela nigripes
TTCCATTGCCTTGACTCTCTGTTAGAATCTGGAGCATTTTCTTAGACTCTCACTGCTTCCTTTGGAGCGAGGGCTCAAGAGGACTCCAGTGTGTATTTCCAAGAGCTTGTTTTCTACTTGACTTGCTTCTCTCAGGAACCCATGGCCTTTTCATCACTCCAGCCTTCCTGAATTCCAATCTCTCTTTCCTCACAACAGGGAGACTCCCATCATTTCCCCCACGCCCCTCTCCGCGTCTATGGCCGTGGTCCTCACCCCGGTCCCCCTTTCCCTGACTCTGGCCCCTGGGCCACCTCCAATACTGCCCCGCCCTGCCAGCAGCCCCCCAAGGCTGTCTGAGGTATGGGTGGGCTTCCTGGAGTGGAGGCGGAAATGCTGGGTTGTGGCCGGCCGCCTGTGCTGCGGGCCGCCCTTTTGGGGCTAGGGGCCCGCAATGCTGTGCCTGGGATGGCCAGGTGTCAGGGGGTCAGGGGCGTGAGGAGCCGGCCTCAGGGGCTGAGGTGTTCAGGGACTGTTGGGAGGCTGCTGCGTTGGCCAGTTCGCCGAGCGGTGGCGGCCAAGGGAGAGGGAGGGAGGCCGAAGGGGGAGATAAAAGAGGAAGGCCAAAGACAAGTGTTTGGGTGAGAAAAAAAAGCCTACAGCACCCGGTATATTCCCAGGCGGAATCCCATCCAAGTACTAACCAGGCCCAATCCTGCTTAGCTTCCAATATCAGACGAGATCGGGCGCGTTAAGGGTGGTATGGCCATAGAAACCTACTGGGGCAGCTGGCCGCCCCAAGAGCCTGCTGCACACTTCCTGGGCCCTGGCGTGCCCCGTGGCTCCCCACTCCGCTTGCTCTGGGCCTGGCGTCTGCCTCCCAGCCCTCCCGCCCAGGGGCCCAGACGCCTGTGGCACCGGGGCCTCGCCAAAGTCCATCCAGGCACTCTCTCATCCTGGGACTCCCCAGCCCCGCTGCCGCATGCCTCCCCAGGTGGCAACCGGGTGTGTCATTGGGGCGCACGCGGGGTGTGCTCAGCGCCCACCCAGCACCCTAGGCCTGGCCCAGCTGGCCATCTGGCCTTCCCTCCTCTCCTCTTCTCTGCTCTCCTCTCCTCTGCTTTCCTCTGTTCTCTTCTCCTCTCCTGTTCTGCTCTGCTCTGCTTGGCTCTCTCCTCCTCTCTAACCCGCATGGCTTCCAGCCCACCCAGGACAGGGGCGATGTCACATCCCAGCCCAGAAGCTACAGCCCCGCCCTTTAATCCCAAGGCAGTGTCCCTGGCTCTGAGCTAGTTTGGGAGAGAGGTGGGCCCTAGTGACAAAAGACGCTCCTGGAGAGGGTTGCTCTACTGAACTGCTTCTTCAGAGCCCAGGGTGTGTTACTTTCCGCATCCTGCACCAGGCACTTTGCCTAGCCCTCCAGCCAGCCTGGGAGGCGGTAGCTTGTGGAGGGATGCGTCCTTGACTGGATTCCTCCTCATGGGTTCACACAGCGCACCTCCCAGATGCTATCACCCAGGCATAGCACCGGCCATCCCTCTTCATGAGCCACTTGTGAGGAAACGGCTTTGCTGACAGGAAGGCGTCTTAGCCCTTCTTGCATAGGGCTCTTGGCATTGGCTTCTTAACCTAAGCTTGGAAGCCAGGGAGGGGGCTTGGTCTTAAGGCCCAGGGGCAACACTGGAGTGAAGATTGGGGACCTTGAAGCAGCCTCCGTCCGCAAGACGCAGGTGTTGCCAAAGTGTGTGGGACAGTTCGGGGAACGTGTTTGGTGCTTCCTGATGAGCGTGAAACATGTCTGTGGCGAAGGGGCCTTTTGACTCTGACAGCAGCAGTGAGACATGGTGCAGCCGCACACATGGGCTTGAGCGGGAACACCCGTGTAGCGCACAGTGTGTATGGGGCAAGAGGAAATCGGAAAGCACCTCACCTAGGATGCAGAGGTGTGTGCAGAAGGTTCCATTCAACAAACGCCTGGTTGCCCCAGGAGGGGCAGCACGCTGCCATGCACTCCACTCTTAGAAACAACTGTGCACGTTTTACTTTTACCTCAGACTTTTTCTAAACCTGATTAGCAAATTGGTTCTTGGTTTTGTTCTCTGGAACTTAACATCCCTTTGCTTCCATTTACAATATATCCCATGATTTTAAATGTATTTTATGTAAAATGATTTGAATTTGTTTGTTTTTTGATTAAAGCTGACTCCCTTCTTAAAAAAAAAAAAAGAAAAAAAAAAAAGAAACAACAGGGTGAGGAAAACCACCATTCGTCTAGCATCGTTCTGGAAGCCAGAGCCCATGCCCGGTGCCGAAGAGGCCCAGGGCCCAAACCGCCATGAGAGCCAGTCACCCCGAAACAGCATCCTCCCAGGCAGAAGACAGCAGCGCTCTCCACAAGGTGTGTGGAGGCTTGAGGAACGTGCCAGGCCCTTCCCTGGGAGTGAGAAACAGGTCTGCTGAGAGAGCAGCCTTCCCCTTCAACAACGCTGTCGAGGAAAGGTGCATCCACAAACACATTCTTGCCGGAGAACACAGGTGCCTTCGGAAGCGTGTGTGAGGCGACTGGGCACAGTGCAGCCATCTCACCTAGGAGGCCCGTGCTTGCAGCCTGCGCGCACCGCGAGAACCATGTTCCAGGGAGACAGACGTGATTTTCAAACGTACTTGAAGAAGCCTTAGCCAAAGGGCACTATGGGCGAGCACTCAGACGTCTGCCTTCCTGTCAGGTAAGCTCTTGGCGCCCCTATGGCTCGTCAAGAGGGAACCCCTCGCAAGTGTAGTGGGACAGCATTGGCAAGGTGCCATGCCCCGACCTGGTTCATTATATAATAAGGAGTCTGAAGAGTTCCCAAAATGACATGGAATTTGGGAATA
>NW_026744664.1:0-2853 GCF_022355385.1 Mustela nigripes
AGAGATCAAATTAAGAATATTTGATACATTGGGGACGCCTAGGTGGCTCAGTTGGTTAAACGGCTGCCTTAGGCTCAGGTTTTGATCCCAGCATCCTGGGATCGAGTCCCACACTGGGCTCCTTGCTCGGCAGGGAGCCTGCTTCTCCCTCTGCCTCTGCCTGCCATTCTGTCTGCTTGTGCTCACTCTGTCTCTCTCTCTCTCTGACAAATAAATAAATAAAATCTTTTAAAAAAAAGAATATTTGATACATGGTGGGGGGTATTATGGAGGGCACGGATTGCATGGAGCACTGGGTGTGGTGAAAAAATAATGAATACTGTTTTTCTGAAAATAAATAAATTAATTTATTAAAAAAAGAATTTATAAGCTAAAGGAAATGCTGGATAGATCATTTCTGGGTTTCTTATTAAGAATTTTACCGGGGGGGTGGGAGGTTGGGGTACCAGGTGGTGGGTATTATAGAGGGCACGGATTGCATGGAGCACGGGGTGTGGTGAAAAAATAATGAATATTGTTATGCTGAAAATAAATAAATTTAATTAAATAAAAAAATTATATCAAGAAAAAAAAGAATATTTGATACAATCTCCTTATAACCAAAATTAATGAAAACATCCACAATAAACAAAAGATCACAATTTCAAAGAAAGTCAGGATCCCATCCACCATGTAAACAACCACCCTGCCTCACCTGCTTCCTGCTGGAAAGTTTTATATACAAAAATAGATGGTTCATAGTTCACCAACATTATTCTGCAGAAATGTGTTTCCTTTGCAAATATTGGGAAACGTTACATCCGTGAAAATTGAGAAACACATGGTTTGCTCTGCAAATTAGTACCTAGACACACTCACAAAATAAGATCCTCGATTTGTCAATTCTAGTGTGATAGTATTTACCAATATAAGAATCTCATACATGATAAGAAAACTACAAACATGACCAGTGAACTAGACACCAAGCAGAAAATGAGAATCTTTGAAGATTTGATCTATAATCTTTGAAATAGCACTTCAGGAGTCACAAGTCAACCCGTTGATCTGGGAGAAAGAAACCCGTCAGGTGAATAAACCTTCACGCACCACAAGGTCTTCTTAACATTCATTTATCGCACGAGTGCAGCTGTCCATTACATTCCCATCCCTTCCTCTGATAAAGTTCTGAGGACTATATTCCAGGTTGTCATATCTGAGGCTAACTTCTGTTCACTATTAGGCGGGACAGTCACTTTCCCACACAGACTCTCTCTCAGGAACGGGAAATTGCCAGCCCTACACATTTGACTGCGCCGTGCCTATGTCTACTGCAATTCTATTTCGTTCCAGTGGTGGTTGCTTCTCTTCCAGTTACAGAAGGAGCCCCTTCCTCCTCAACAGGAGAACAGGGTTTCGTGTGGGTGTGGACTTGTGTGAGCCCAATTCCCAGCCTCCTAAATAAAATCAAATTTTTTATCTCTATATTTCTTTTTCCTTCATTTCCCCCCTAGTTTTTGTGGTTTCCTCTCCAATTCATATCTTTCAAAACATGCTACCATGACCAAAAGAAAGAAAATAAATCGTTCTCTAACATTGTTAGAAAACAGAATATATCAGTTATTGTCAAGGTCTTTGAGATTTGCATTGTTGAGAAACAATTCTTCACACAGAAAGAAGTAGATGACCATGTTTATGACCGTGACCTTTACAGAGGAGTGTCCTCAAAAGCTTGTAAACCCTTCAGGGAACAGTCTAGGAAATTCGACTTAACTCACTTCTCCTCCAGTATGTTTGCTAACTTTTGCTTTTCTGAGTTTGACAAAAACTTGCAAAAAAAAAAAAAATCTGTCAAAAACCCATAGTGATGTGCTGTCTCCACGATCCAAGCTTCCTCTTGTGAATCAGGATGTTTGAATTTGGTAATAAGGAACTACAAATCCTAAAAAGTGGCAAATTGCATTAATGTCAAATACAAAGAGTCATGATAAGAATCTGGACCTACAAAGACTCAAATAGCCGTGTGATCTGAATGCCTCAATATCTACCTCTCTGTCTCCACCTTCTTCCACCTGTCCTACTTCCTAGCCAGGTGACTCTTGCCCTGACTTCTTTGTCACTTTTCTCCGCTGCTCAAAACTCTCAAAGATACCCCATTGTGCTCAATGATTAAAATTAAGTGTCTTTGCCTAACAGACACAGCCATGCGTTCTCTGGTCCTAATCTCTTTCCTGATTTGTGGAGTGAAGCAGCCAAATGTTGCTGAAAATATAGGAAACCAAGGTGGGCGAAGCCGTATGTCAAAGTATGAGCACAGTAGGAATTTGCAATATAACAGAACTTGTGCATTAATAAACTACTTCATATTTTTTCCATCTATGGGGTTTTCAGAAAAGGAGCTCCCTTCTCATCGTTCTTTTTCACTTCACCACACCTGTAAGTGTTCTGCACTCTTCCAGGCAGTGACTGTCAACCTAGGATTACAGAAAGATATTTTACATGGGGAACTAGTGCTATTATAGATCTAGAAAGAATAAAAATCTTTCCTATGCTATGTGACTCGGAAAATATTTTCTCCCACTCTGTGGGTTGTCTTTTAATCCTTTTAACATTATTTGTTGCAATTAGTAATTTAAAATTTTACGGATGTTAATTTATCACCATTTTTTTTATAGGCTGTTTTTTTGTTATAGCTGAAAACTCATACAAAAGGTAAGGTGAGCAGATTTTCTCTTATATTTTCTTCTAAAGGTTTTGTAGGTTAATATTGTACATTGAGGCATATAATCCATTTATAGCTAATTTTTTTATACAATGTGAAATGTATATTGATGTTTATTTCATTGCATATGCACATCTTCTTATTCCAACAACATG
>NW_026744665.1:0-2853 GCF_022355385.1 Mustela nigripes
CATGTTATTCCTTATGCTCCACGAGTAAGTGAAACCATATGATAATTGACTCTCTCTGCTTGACTTATTTCACTCAGCATAATCTCTTCCAATCCTGTCTATGTTGATACTAAAGTTAGGTATTTATCCTTTCTGATGGAGGCATAATACTCCATCATAGATATGGACTGTATCTTCTTTATCCATTCATCCATTGAAGGGCATCTTGGTTCTTTCCACAGTTGGGCAACCGTGGCCATTGCTGCTATGAACACTGGGGTACAGATGGCCCTTCTTTTCACAACATCTGTATCTTTGGGGTAAATACCCAGTAGTGCAATTGCAGGGTCATAGGGTAGCTCTATTTTTAATTTCTGAAGGAATCTTCACACTGTTTTCCAAAACAGCTGCACCAATTTGCTTTCCCACCAACAGTGTAAGAGGGTTCCACTTTCTCCACATCCTTTCCAACACATGTTGTTTACTGTCTTGTTAATTTTGGCCATTCTAACTGGTATAAGGTGGTATCTCAATGTGGTTTTGATGTGAATCTCCCTGATGGCTAGTGATGATGAACCTTTTTTCATGTGTCTGTTAGTCATTTGTATGTCTTCATTGGAGAAGTGTCTGTTCATGTCTTCTGCCCATTTTTTGACGTGATTATCTGTTTTGTGTGTGTTCAGTTTGAGGAGTTCTTTATAGATCTTGGCTATCAGCCCTTTGTATTGTCATTTGTGAATATTTTCTCCTAACCCATGCGTTGCCTCTTTGTTTTGTTGACTGTTTCCTTTGTTGTGCAGAAGCTTTTGATCTTGATGAAGTCCCAAAAGTTCATTTTCACTTTTGCTTCCTTTGCCTTTGGAGACATATCTTCAAAGAAGCTGCTGTGGCTGATATCGAAGAGGTTATTGCCTACGTTCTCCTCTATGATTCTGGTGGATTCCTGCTTTACATTGAGGTCTTTTATCCATTTCGATTTTACCTTTGTGTATGGTGTAAGAGAATGGTTGAGTTTCATTCTTCTACATATAGCTGTATAAGTTACATATAGCAACTCCACACACAAGAAGGGAAATAATCAAGAATAGAGCAGAGATCAATGAGATAGAAACTAGGGATACAGTAGAACACATCAATGAAACTAGAAGCTGGTTTTTTTTAAAGAATCAATAAGATCAATAAACCACTGGCCAAACTAATCCAAAATAAAGGAGAGAGGAACCAAATTAATACAATTGTGAGTGAAAGGGAGAGATCATGACTAACACCAAGGAAATAGAAACAGTCATCAGAAATTATTATCAACAGTTATATGCCAATAAGTTAAGCAACCTAGATGAAATGGATGCATTCCTGGAAACCTATAAACTTCCAAAACTGAATCAGGAAGAAATTAACCTGAATAGACCAATATCTAGTAACGAGATTAAAGCAGTGATCAAAAACCTCCCAATAAACAAGAGCCCAGGACTTGATGGATTTCCTGGAGAATTCTACCAAACTTTCAAAGAAGAAATAACACCTATTCTCCTGAAGCTGTTTCTAAAAATTGAAGCAAATTTCCAGACTCTTTTTATGAATCCAGCATTACCCTGGTCCCCAAACCAGGCAAAGACCCCACCAAAAAGGAGAATTTCAGACCAATATCCCTAATGAATATGGATGCTAAGATTTTCAACAAGATCCTAGCAAATAGGATCCAACAGCACATTTAAAAGATTATGCACCATGACCGAGTGGGAGTCATCCCTGGGTTTCAAGGATGGTTCAACATTTGCAAATCAATCAATGTGATAGAGCAAATCAATAAGAGAAGAGAGAAGAGCCACATGGTCCTCTCAATTGATGCAGAAAAAGCATTTGACAAAATCCAGCATCCGATCCTAATTCAAACACTTCAAAGTCTTTATAGGGATAGAGGAAACATTCCTCAACTTCATAAAATCTATCTATGAGAAACCCACAGCAAATATCATCCTCAATGGGAAAAAGCTCACAGTGTTCCCGTTGAGATCAGGAACACAACAAAGATTCCCACTCTCACCACTCTTGTTCAACATAGTATTAGAAGTTCTAACAATAGCAATCAAACAACAAAGAGAAATAAAAGGTATTCAAATTGACAATGAAGATGTCAAACTCTCTCTCTACGCAGATGATATGATACTTTATATGGAAAACCTGAAAGACTACACCCCCGAACTACTAGAACTCATACAGCAATTCAGTAATGTGACAGGATACAAAATCAATGTACAGAAATCAGTTGCTTTCTTATATACTAACAATGAAAAAATAGAAAGGGAAATTAGAGAATCTATTCCATTTACTATAGCACTAAGAACCATAAGCTACCTGGGAATAAACCTAGCCAAAGAGGTAAAAAAATCTGTATTTGAGGAACTACAGAACACTCAATGAAAGAAATCAAAGAAGACACGAAAAGATGGAAGATCATTCCATGCTCATGGATAGGAAGAGTAAACATTGTTAAAATGTCCATACTGCCTAGTGCCATCTATACTTTCAGTGCCATCCCGATCAAAATTCCACTGGCATTTTTCAAAGAGCTGGAACAAACAATCCTAAAATTTGTATGGAACCAGAAGAGACCCTGAATTGCTAAGAAAGTGTTGAAAAAGAAAAACAAAACTGGCTGCAACACACACAAAACAGATAATCATGTCAAAAAATGGGCAGAAGACATGAACAGACACTTCTCCAATGAAGACATACAAATGACTAACAGACACATGAAAAAAGGTTCATCATCACTAGTCATCAGGGAGATTCACATCAAAACCACATTGAGATACCACCTTGTACCAGTTAGAATGGCCAAAATTAACAAGACAGTAAACAACATGTGTTGGA
>NW_026744666.1:0-2852 GCF_022355385.1 Mustela nigripes
TACATTGGTTTCTCTAGAACCTTTCTGGTTTGCATAGGAGAGTCTTGGATTGTGCCTGTGGTCCCAACAGCATCCCATCTGATCTAGCTCGTGTCCTGGATTTTCCATTTTTTAAATTAGATTTATTTCCTTTTTAAATAGATTTTATTCATTTATTTGAGAGAGAGAGAGCATGAGCAGGGGGAGTGATGGAGCAAGAGGGAGAATCAGGCTTCCCGCTGAGCAAGGAGCTGGAATCTAGACTTGATCCCAGGACCCTGAGGTCATGACCTGAGCTCAAGGCAGACGGCTAACCAAATGAGCCACCCAGGCACCCCAGGATTTTTCATTTTTAGTGAAATACTATCATTATTATTTTAATTACAGTGAGCTGGGATGGGTTTGTGAGGTCTCCACTTTGTACTTCCAACTCCTGCCTGATCTTGCTTAATAATATGGAAGATACATGGGGAGTAAACAAAGTTTTCACATTAACATGTGGTTCCATTTAAAATAACCCATCTCTCTTTTCCCCACCATTTCAAGATGAAACCTAATTCCCCCTCTCAAATACAGCATTGAAGACACTTACTGCTTTAAAGAAAGTCTGGACAGAAGAGAAGGTTAACTCAGGGTGCCTGGGTGGCTCAGTCGGTTAAGCATCCAATTCTTGACTTCAGCTCAGCTCATGGTCTCAGGGTTGTAAGATTGAGTTCCATATCTAGCTCTGTGCTGGGTGTGGAGCACCGCCCTTACCTCAATCGAGCAATCAATTAATCAGTCAATGAAGTAAGAGTTGGCCAACTCCTGGTATCAGGTGGCGAAAGGAAAAACACTGGAAGCTCCTACAGCAACCAGCCGCTTGGTGCACCAGCCAATGTTGCTCTGGAGGCTTCTGTAGCCTACAAAATGAAGACACAGCTGCCAATCAGTGAGGTCAGGGGTTAGCACAGGAATTACAGGTCAGGCGGACATAAAAAATACGCAGGAAATAGAATGAGCACAGGCTAAGAATTTTTTTTTTTTTTATTTCTAAGAGTAGTCTTAGTAGTTTAGTGAACTTGGTTACAGAGGTCTTGTCTTTTACATGGTGTTAATCTATAACTACCTATTTATTTTATTGTTTGGGAACAGTTTTTAAGTTTTTAATATTTTTTAGATTTTTTTATTAGTTATAAAATTTTCTTTTATTTTTTCAGTGTTCCAAGATTCATTGTTTACATGATATTTTAAAATATTTATAAATACTTACAAATAGTAAATGGAAATCATTATAAATTTGTACAAATATATCTAATATTTGTAAGTAATATTTGTAAGATTTATATATACATATATAAAATTACAAAACAGTGTGTGAATAGACGTTAAGATTTTTTGCAAGGCAAAAATATGCTTTCTCTCTTCAATGCATAACCTCAAGCAAATTTAGAAAAGTCTGAGGTTTTAAAAAGCGCTTTGTAGGGTTCCTGGGTGGCTCAGTTGGTTGGGCGACTGCCTTTGGGTCAGGTCATGATCCCGCACTTCCATGATTGAGTCCCTCATCAGGCTCCAAGCTCCTTGGGGAGTCTGCTTCTCCCTCTGACCTTCTCCTCTCTCATGCTCTCTCTCACTCATTCTCCCTTAAATAAATAAATAAATAAATAAATGCTTTGTTTAGTTAACCTTAATGTTCTGCACTAACATTGAACATTTTAGAAGTAAGTCCTCTAAATTGTAGGTACCCCTTGTTATGCATCACTTGAAAATATTTAATAAAATGTTCAATGAATGGAGTATTAAAAATTTCAGCTTTTGCAATTTGATTTTAAAAGTTTCAGTGATAAAAACTAATGCTTAAAGGCAGAAATTTCATGAACTATATTCTATAAAAACAAAGAAGGAAGGAATTGAAAAAATTTAATAGTCAGAATTCACACAGGAAATAATATTTAGCTTTGAATTTCCCTAACTGTGCTTTTTGGATATCCTGTTGTATAGCAATGCTCTTTTCATGGAGCTCCTATTTTTAATTGAATGATTTTATATTCTATATTGAAATGAAACAAAATTGAGAAAGTACACAAATTTTCACCATTTACATTTGGAAAAACATTGAAAATAATCATAAACAACTTATTTGATGAATTTTATCTTATAAAATATTTGTTGAATAAACACAAAACTTATGAAAATATCATAGATGCTATATTTACAAATTTCAATACAGAAAAATCAGAATTCAGACTTTTGTTCACTCCAGAGGATTTACCATGAGCTCACTAGGTATCCAGACATCTATAAAGAGAGCTGATTTAAAATATGATGGCCTACAGATGAAAATCAATACAAATATCAGTAATTTCAAAATTGTAATCATAGAATGCAACAACTTTCTCAAGCAAAAACTAAGCAAGTTTGTTGCCAGAAGATTTGCCTTGACAGATATGTTAAAAGAAGTTATTTAGAGAGAAGGAAAATCATATAGATCATAAATTCAGATCTGCATAAAGAAAAGAGTATCAGTAAAAGAATAAGTGAGGGCAAAATAAAACTTCTCCTTTTCTTATTTTTAATTGTTCTAACTATGACAGTTTGTTCAAAACATTAAGAGCAACAATGTGCTTGATTATGTAGGCATACATATATGAAAAGAATGGCAGCAACGATAAATGGGACAGGAAGGAAGAATTAGAATTACTTTGTTATAATGCACTGCAATGTACTCACACCACCTGTGAAGCAGTACAGTGTGAGTTGAATGTGGACTTGGATTAGTTGTGAGTGTATATTGCTAACCCTAGGGTAAACACACAAAAAAGTTATGAAAAAAGTATAACTTACATGCTAAGAAAGGAGAAAAATGAAATCATATAAAACACTCAACAAAACCC
>NW_026744667.1:0-2852 GCF_022355385.1 Mustela nigripes
AAAGAGTGCCAGGTGGGATGGCAGGAGTGGGCAGTTAATAAGAACAGACCAGATGAATGGAACAGGAGCTCCGGGGCATGAGTCAATGAGATGAATGCTGAGACATGATGGGCTGAGAGAAAACATCAAATCCCAGCTCCAAATAAATGGCTAATGTCCAGACGTCCAGGAGGCCACTCGGCCTGAGAAACAGAAACCCATTACCCTGGATATCGAGAATACTAAGAATAGGAGACCTGGGATCAAGGCCAAGTCTGGATCCATTCCAGGCTGTCCCTTGGCAGGAGACACAGGCCTTCAGTGAAACAGAAAGGAACCAACATAAGGAAACCACCAAGCCCATCTCTGAATCAGGATTTGGCAGCTTCTCGTTCCTCATTTCATTGTGTTATCCTCTATGATGCTATAGATAGAAGAAGCAATAATCATGATTTTATAAAAGCAAAACAAAACACAAAAACTGCTACCAAATGTAACTCTTGCAGAGAGAGCTAGGCGGGCAGAGGAATGGGCCTCGAGTCTGGAGCCAGAAGTTCTGAATGTGGGTTTTGGCTCAGTGCAGAAGGGACCCATTTCCCCACCTATAAAAAGGAGGACCAGAACATGACACTAGGCATTGTGTTTGCAAGAGCTTTCGGGCAATTGGTGTGCAGAAGTGGGCGTAGAGCAGAAGGCTCAGGTGAGGTGGAGGGAAGGGAAAATTAGCCCTTAAGGGGTCCACTGAGAACACCAATGAAGTCCCCTTCTAAAACTCGTTCCCCCAAAATGAGATCCCACATTTCCTGGTTCTCAGTCACAGTAATATTAATAGTAAAGGCCATGATTTAGTCAGTGTGTGTGATAACCCAGATGTTTCACACATACGTGATGTTACTTCTAATCTTGAATCATTATGATAGTTGAAATATTTACAAAAACGCTGAACTATTCTCATATTTCAAATGGAGAAGTGGGTTCTCAAAAAACATGCGATGCATGGCCAAGGTCACACAGAGAGCTTAGCGCTGGGAGTCACACCCAGGAACGTCTGACTATGAAGATGGCCAGAGAGGGAGAAGCCCTAGTCCTGGGATAGTTCTACAGCTTCCCAGAGTGACACTCAGTGGAAGAATGTGGTTTTCTCCTTGGCAACCATACCCCTAACACTGGTACCACGGTTTGTTGGAATGAGAAGTCCTTTTCCATGTGTTGACTATTTAACACTCATCCATCCTGCTGGGTGGTTTTACTATTTGCACAGGAGCTAGTGTGGCTCCTGGAGGACTGTGCGAGCAGCAGAGTCTGCAAGGAGATGCAGAGAGCAACCAAGAAGTCCTGCCAGGATAGGGACAATGATGTAGCCAGTCATGTAGATGGGGCTGTGGATGCTGGGGGATGGGACAAGTACCCCAAGGGGACTGGTCTTGACCTTGTGGACAGAATAATAGCATATTTTTGCCAAATATGTCCTGTGCCTGGTCTGGCCCTGCCTCTCCTCAATACTGCTGTCCCCCACCCCCAGCTTAGAGCCAGCCAGTGAAACATAGCAGCATGTTGCTTGGGCTCCGTGACACTGCAGATGTAGGGTCCAGGCTCCAAGTAAACTGGAAGATAACCTGGGGGTCCAGGGCATGGTTCTAGAATAAGATGCCCTAAGTACCAACCTCTGACACAATCTTTCTTATTCCTCAGGATGCGCTAGACTTGCCCTTGGCCCACAGATAGACCCAGAAGGCATTCAAGGTCACCTTAAAGGCAGGCAGTCTCATCCTTTGGCTCTCAGAGCCTAGGAATTGTTTATTATTCTTCTTACTTTGCAGATTAGGAGCCTGAGGCTTAAAAAAATTATCTTGCCTCTCTCTTTTTTTGTCCATAGCACCATCAACATTTCAGGCATTGGCCAGGGAGGTGAGCTGACCTCAGTGGTTAATGAAGATGAGCATGTGTTCCTGAATTGGTGGGCCTAAAGTCAGACTCTAATGGGGAAGCTGTGCGGTTTGGTTGTATCAGGGCAGGAGGCAAGGCTGAGCAAGAGAGAGAAGGCAGCCTTAGGCAGCAAACTGGAAACCTGGGCAACGAAACAGGCAGATCTTAGCAAGGAGCCTAATGGTGCAACTTTACTGGTAGTGGAGGGTCTGGAAGGGTTCCTGGGGACACCGTTATTCTTTTCTTGGAGTGATGGAGTCCAGGAGATGGACGGAATCATGGGAGAGTGCATTCCCACAGACAGGGAAGAATGTGGAGGCAGGACCATAGACCCAAATGGGGGTGGGCTTGGAATCTATGAGAAATGAGTTCACTGTTCCCCCAGAACTATGGTTTCAACTTTGCTTGTCCACTGGAATTGCTTGAGCAGCTTTAAAAATACTCATAGTTGGTACCCACAGAAATTCAGATGCAATCAGTCTGGGTTGAGAGCTGGGTATTGGTATTTTTAAAAGCTCCTATTGTGACTCTGATGTGCAGCCACAGTTGAGAACTGCTGGCTTAGAGAGGGAAGGTAATTGCGCATGTCACAGACGGGGCCGGGGTGAGAGATGGAAGTGAACAGGGCTGTGCAAGGAAGAGGTAACGCGAACGACCCGTCTGTGGGTTCTTAAAACGGAAATTAGACTTCCTAGAACAAAGTCCTACTAAAATGCCCCACAAGTATCTTAAAGCAGCCCTGTGGTGGAAAAAAATGGAAGAGTCACCTAGTTTATTCCTTCATTATGATGAGATTTGCATCCATTTGTCTTTTTCATGATGTATCCTTGGAAAGAGAGGAACAGTTGGGTGCCCCAGGGTTTAAAATTGTGGGACCAGCTTTCAACTCATCTCATACAGTTCCTAAAATCATGTGCAAAATAAGTTTGTTTGAAATGCAACCCCCC
>NW_026744668.1:0-2852 GCF_022355385.1 Mustela nigripes
GGGGGGAGGGGGGTTGGGAGAAGGGGGGTGGGGTTATGGACATTGGGGAGGGTATGTGCTTTGGTGAGTGCTGTGAAGTGTGTAAATCTGGCGATTCACAGACCTGTACCCCTGGGGATAAAAATATATGTCTATAAAAAATAAAAAAATTATTAAAAAAAAAAAAAGATAGCCTAAGCTGTAGAGATCACCAAACCCAACCCAACCCCTACAAAAGTGTGGGCTATCACTCTGTGATGGAAATGAGTTGAATGGAGTGCTTAATCAGAGATGAAAAGAATGTTATTCAGCAGAAAAGTATACAGAAGAATATACCGAGGCAGGAAAAAAAATGGAAAAAATAAGTTTAGACAGGAAAATGATCTGTAGATCACAACAAATAAAAAAGCTGAGTTCAAATGGTAGCATGTTAGGGTTTGTATTATATAAAAGGTACCACAAACTGTGACTATATGTTGAGATTCTAGAAGCGTCACCAGAAAAGCCGGTAAAGTCTTTGATGGGATACCTATGGGATCCAGAGCACAAAAGAAAGATGAAGAGAAACTGAGGCATTTTTGGCTTATGACATATTTGGAGTACAGTGTTGTCTAACTTGGGTAGATACATGCTAATGACAACATAAAAATAATATATGGAACACGAGACAAACAAAATGTGAGAAAAGTATAGGTTTTAAAAAATGTGAGAGACTTAGCTTGGACACAATGAAGAATTTTCTGAGAGTAGAAATTAGTAAATTTCTGAGTTGGAAGAGGATTTTCTGAATCTTTAAGATACCTTCTTAAAATATGAAATTTTTATTTATTTATTTTTTATGTGACATTTTAGAAAAGACTTCATAGGAAACGCAGATATCTCAAAACACAGTATGATATGCTCTTGTATATACGTACACATGCACACACGTGTGTGTAAGCATATACATGAACACGCACAGTCACGTACTATTCCTAAGGTGATACAAGGCTTTGCTGTGTTCTCACATGTTAAAAAACACAATAACACCTGCAGTATTGCTTTGTAAAGTACAATCAACAAGTAAATAGTGATTTTTTTTAAGTTTTTGCAAATAATTTTTACAGGCCTAGCCAATGTCTCTGCTCTGAATCCATAAGAAAAGAGTTGAATTAAACTGGTAATTCTTTCTTGCAACAGGTAGTTATTTACTCTTCACAATAGGAAGTGATTATTTATAATGCATTTATGAATTGTTAGCCACAGAATTAGTGCTTAACATACTAATAAATACTATTGATCTATTGATGATATTCATGTCTCTGATGGCAAACACCAATGTACTATCTCTTTTTTCACTAATGTACTATCTTGAAAAGCACCCTATTAACAATCCTCACATTCCCACAGATAGCCCTTAAGAATGAAATCTCAATTTTATAACTTCAAAATTTCCCTCGTGCCCTTCATTGAGAAGTCAGAAATTCAAAACCTATATTAAATATTTCTAAACCTAAATTACTGTGTGTGGGACAGGTCATTGCATTTCCCAGAACATTTGGAATTAATGTGAAATAAGGCATAGAATGACGTGCTGCATTTTTAAAGTTAGACTTACATGGACCAGTTGTCAAGCTGACAGAAGCTATGTAATGCAACAGCTGCACTGTATGGTTTGCCAAAATCTCATCCCAAATAAATGTTCATTCTCCCCAGTGCAATTAACTCTCCTATACTGGCAGATTTTGCAAGAAGATCATCAAGGTAGATTACCTTCCAGCGTTATGAACTAAATACTTACAGGTGTTATATCATCAGTTATAACTTACAAACTTTTGCATTTAGGAAGACATCCAGGCAAATGAATCATCTAATTTATGAATTATTTATAAGAAATTCACAGCATGCTCTTGGCATCATCCATGGCCTTTTCCAGGTCATATGACACCAATTAGAGCTGAATTTTAAATTATTCAATAACCTGAACTCTCTTGTCATTTAACATATAGATATCAATGCAGTAAACAAGTTAAATCTAATGGGCCCTAGAGGTTTAAGCCTCTCTGCTGCTCAACAGCTGAAGCTGTAGGCTATCAATGGAAGAGAAAAATAACAGAATGAGGCAGTCAAATGCATTTGCAAGGCTCTAATAACTTATTCTAGTTCCCATAGGGATTGTGGTACAACCTAGGATTATTGAATCTAAAAAGACATTAAAGTCAATAATTATGAGATTTAAGAGAATACAGACACATGGTAATGTACAGATGACAGAACACGGCAACGGATACCAAATGCCATACCAACTTTTAGGATATGTACTCCATAAATGCGCCAACGTTTCCAATAGTAACTATCAGACTCAGAAAAGACTAAACCTCATAATCTTTAATCATTACTATATTTCCTGAAAGTTGGAATGTGTTAATTTGCTGTAAGAATGAATAATTGACAGTATACTGTGTGTGGAATAATTGACAGTATACTTGAGTTGAGGTCAAAAGACCTTGATTAGAATTCTAGTTCTGCCACTTAAGAGTGTGTCCATTCCCCGCCCCTCCCCCCACCGCCCTTGGCAAGTTACTTTACATCTCTTAGGCAGTTTAGACATTTGTAAAATAGGGGGTTGGGTTTGGTGATCTCTATAGCTTAGGCTATCTTTAAGAGCTAAAAAAATTCAGTGATTGGCTTGTTATACCCCCAAGGAGATGAATGAAAAAAAAAAAAAAGGGTTAGATGAAAAATCACACAAATCAATAAATGTTAAGCTATCAATGAAGAGAGTTACTGCAAAATTACTGAAAGCTCTTTGGTTCTATTTCCCCTAGCAAATTCTGTTTTTTTAACAACTTTCTTACGTGATTCACACTAAAAAACTTAAATCGGTATCTTAA
>NW_026744669.1:0-2852 GCF_022355385.1 Mustela nigripes
CATTTGTACATAAGGAAAGGCAGTGCAAACCTGGAGGGAGGAGCCCAAAATGAAAATGAAAGAAAGAAAGAAAATGGAAAAGAAAGAAAATGAAAGGGGAACTGGCTGAGAGACTAGAACCAAAGCTTCACCAAAGTATAGCCTTCCAGGAAGTAGAAAATGGGATGTTTGCTTCCAGCTTGGAGAGTATGGGAGCTTGGGTAAAAGAAACAAGCAAAATCCTGATGATTACGAGGCTCTGGAGGAATGGGGTGGGGTACCCAGGTGACCAGTAGGTTACAAACCCTGATTCTACCCATTTTCATTAAAAAGAAAAAAATATATACCCTGCAGTTCATCCTCTTCATGCCCCTCCCTCCTGCAAAGAGAGGACAAAGCAGTGACTCTCGAGGTACATAAAAATGAGTGTGACATAAACCACCAATCACAAACTTTTCAGAACAATCAAGGCACGGAAAAAATAAACAGCTTTAATATGTTTTATCATTTCTTTCAAGAGAGAATATGCACCTAAGAGGAGAAAAAAAAGTTTTAGACATTAACATCAATGTAATTAAATTAATCATATGGATAAGTCAGAATATCTTATGAAATGAGAGCAGGCAGTTATAAAAATAATTAACCGGTATCTTGGAAATACAAATAGCAACAGCAGTAAAAAGAAACCTTTCAAAGAGATGGGTTGAATAGAAGAATGAGCATTGCTTAAAACCAAACCAGAGAGATGGAATATCAAGCTAAGGAATTCTCTAAGAAGGCAACCCAAGGAAGAAAAAGACAAAAGCTCTGAGTGACAGGTAAGGAATTATAGAAGACAGACCTAAAAGTTCCAGTAGAGGTCTACAGACATCCCATTGGTTTGTCATCTTTCCTGTTTATCTTCTCAGCCAAAAGTAAAGCACCTCAGCGCCATTGGGCTTTTTCCCAGTTACTCTTGGCTTCTGGCTCAGATTCTCAAAGTGCTGGTTTGGGCCCCAGTTTTCTCCCAGGATTCCCCTACCAGCACCTGTGACATTTTTAGACAGCCTCCTCAGGAAGCCCAGGACAACCAGCAGCTTCAGCGCTACCCAGTACCTAGCACTGCACCTCCTAAGCTCGCACTTCGTTACACTCTACCTGTTGAGAGCTGGTCCGAGGCGATGCCCCAGTACTCCAATGAGTCCAGTTGCCAGATGCCAATCCAGCGATGAGAAAGCTCCTGAGCTCCAGAAAGCCGCAAGGGGACGCTGAGCCCCAAGGCCCCTGCATCCTGGTCCTGCCCCGCCACGCAGACCCCGCCCCTTTATCAGCCAGGCTCTGTTGGAGTGCAGGGCCTTGTGGGAGTTGTGGTCCCCCCAAGGCCTCCAGCCTCCTGTGGGAAGGTGGGGCTGGCAGCTGGAAGAACCCGGGAGCCACAGCTGCGAAGGACGCCTCTGCCTCCCTGGAAACTCAGGCTCTAAGGTGGCCAATTAGGCAGCACCACGTGAGTCTCCAAAACAAGAGCAGGAGCAGGCTGGGCGCCTCCCCCTAGGCCCGCTGCCCTTCCCGCCCTCCCGCTCTCTCGCACTCCCTCACTCCCACGAGCCCCCTCTCAGGTTTGGAACTTGATGAGGGAGCAGGAGGCTGACTGAGGACAAAGCAAAAGCTGGCACCTTGCACCCCCTCTCCACCCGCTCCCCTCGGTAATATGTGTAACATTCCTCAGGCACCCCTGACCGCCATAAACTAGAAACAAAGAGTTAACTTGCAGAGATCACAATCCTGCAAGAAAGGCATCTCCCAACTATCTTGATGTTAATGGCTTGGTAAAAGACAACTCCTCTTTAGCATATGAAAACTCCTTTGAAACCTCCCTTTCCCTCACCTTCCCCCAACCACAGAGTACTTAACCTGCCATCTCTGACAACCCAGGGCAGCAGCTCTTCCTGCCCACAGGTCCTGTCCCCTTGCTTTAATAAACCACCATTTTGCAGCAAATATGTCTCAAGAATTCTTTCTTGGTCATCGGCTCCAGACCTCAGCCCACTGAACCTCACCTAGGTTCTAGACTTCGTCAACTCTTTCCCTTAAAAATTGATGGTCCATATGGTTTTAAAATTAAATATACTAAGATGTTATTTTCTTTTTAGAATCCTGTCCTTCACATCAATAATCTTTCACTACAAGTTCAGTTTACTTTTGTATTACTAAAACACATATTGTTAAGGAAAAAAAAAAAAAAAAGCTGTCTCCCTCTGAGTGTGAGCTAATGAGTCTTACAGCTACTCAGGTGATACCAAAAATCCATCATGGTGCCTCATTCCCAAAGAAGATTCACTGCCTTTGATGGGGGACAATAACAAGGTCATTCTGGAGGTGGAATGCCTGGCCATGGTTCCTCACTGGTCTGTCAAGCTTCAAACAGGGAACTCCTTATGGTAAGATGCCAGGTTTCACCACTGTCCCAGCTGCTTTTCTTGTAGCCCCTACACAAGTTTTGGATCTTCTCCTTCAAGGAATTTTCCCTCCAGCCCAGTTCTCAAGAGCTAAAGGTTGCTCAACTCCCTTGCAACTCCCTGGTGCCAGCTTCAGGCCCAGGTCCTTCAAGCAAAGTCCTTAGTGCCTCTCAGTGATGAGGGAGCATGAGGCTGGCTGAAGACAAAGCAAAAGCTGGCGCCTTGCACCCCCCTCACCCCCCTCTCCATCCGCTCCCCCTCAGTCCTCTGTGTAGCATCCCTCAGGCAGCCCTGACTGCCATGAACAATAAGCAAATAGTTAACTTGCAGAGCTCACAATCCTGCTATCCATCGTCTTTGTTAGTGAGATTTAGGACATTTGTAAGCCAAAGGAGACTCCTGTCTAGCAGGATTGTGAGCTCTGCAAGTTAACTATTT
>NW_026744670.1:0-2852 GCF_022355385.1 Mustela nigripes
AGCCCCCATGTGCGCAGCCCTGTAGCATCCCTCCCGCCCCCATGTAAAACTCCATGGTGGCCGGGGCCCAAGGGATGGACGCTCTGGCACAGGCGATGTCATCGGAGTCACTGTTCTAACCAGTCCCGGAACTCCCTGAGGATGCCCAGCCGCCACGGTGGGCCTCATGCCCTCCGTCGCGGAACCGTTGCAGATGAAGTATGTTCCGCTCCTGGCCCAGCATCCCCTTCCCATTCCGTTTCTAAAACCTCGCTGCCCTTAGTGGACAAGGCACAAGGGAGTTGGAGGCACAAAGGCCAGGGACCGCGGCGAGGACAGCGGGGCTAGTGGCAGTGCCCGGTGAGTGGCGGAGAGGGCCTCGGGGGCTCCGGGCCACGTGGGCAGCCGACCTCTGGCACGCACGTCCTCCATAGCCTCTCTGGAAGCAGCCAGACCTTTGACCCCAGAGGGCCCTGGTTCCCGCTGGCCATCTGCTACAGGAGGGGGCATACTTGCTCTGCCACGGAGCAGTTCCCCAGCCCGATTGGCGACATTCCCATGTGCCAACACTCCGAGTTAGCGGTAAAGATCTCGGTTGGCCTGAATCTCTCCCGGACCTCCTGGCGGGGAACCACGTGCTGGACCTCAGTTCCGATGAGGACGACGGTAGGGATTGTCACTCATTTTGTTCAGATTTCCAAGGAATGCATTTGTAGGGAGTCATCATCGATCCGAGCACGTCTCAGGACCCGGAGCATTCAAAGGGCCGGCTCCAGCCTTGCACGGCCACTGAGCTCAGACACGTCGACCCTTCTGAACACCCAGCCCCTGGTCACGGGGTTGACAAGGGGGACTTTCTCAGCCAAGGAGGCCTCGGGGAAGTCCCGGGCATGTGGTGGCAAGGGTGAGACACTTACTGCAGATGTGGGTGACTCCCAGCTGACCAACGCCTACACAGCATGCCTCTCCAGGGGCGTCCTCGCCTCACAGGTAGGGCATCGCGGATCAGGAAAATGGGATTCGCCAACAGTCACCGACACCCGCGTGCAGCCAACTCCACCTGGAACATGGGGAGAAGTGACAGGAGCGCCTCAGCCCAGGGACACGTCTGTGGGGCTCCACGCAGGTGCCACGCAGTGGGGACACTCTGCTCTACCTCTCCCTACGATGGGCAGTGCCTGGTCCCGTGCCTGAGGACCAATGTCTACACATGGAAGCCTCCAAGTATGCAGGCACGGGGCCGGGCGCGGTAAAATGGAGGGAAGGGTGACAGGAAGGGGAGAGAGTGTTGAGGGGGGGGGTGCACAGTGGGTTTGAGACTGGGACAGCCCGCACACTGTGTCCTTTAATGGAAACGAGTACCTAGACCACATACGGCAACACTTGTCTTCTCCATCGGTTGCAGAAAGGGCTGGCGTGTGGCGCATCCCTAGCGAGCACCAGGGGCATCCGTGCAATCTCGCCTTCCCCAGAGGGGTATCACCCCAGAGGGAGCGTCTCCCCAACCAGCCGCATCCCAACGTTGGTACCCACCACGCAACCAGCACCTACTCGGCCCACCGAGGTGATGCACGACCTAGCAACACGATGCGGCATCAGGAAACCAACCCGAGGGAAATCCCCTTTGGTCCAGGGCAATCCCCCTAGGAGCAATGAGCCCCGTCGGGGTGGGAGTAAGTGGCCTCCCCCAGGTGGGGCCCGATGGCCCTCCGTGCCATTGCCCGATCCCCTCTCTTCCTCCATAGAGAAAACCCATGCCGGCTCTAAGATACCCCAGGTCCCGAGGTGTTGACCACAAATCCACCCGGCAGAAGGTCACCTCCACCTCGTTCCTGTGGGCTCAGGGGCAAACCGTGAGAGGCGGTGACCCCATACACTCATGCCACCTGCACGACTCCCCGCCTCCCAATAGCACCCTCGGAAGCTGGCGCAGCCAGCAGTTCTGGGGCTCTGGAACATGGCCCGAAATTGCCCATGGGTCGGGGCAGCACGCCCCAGGTCTTCGGTGGCACAGGAGGCAGAGCCTCTGACCCGGAGCACTGCCTGGCCTGCCAAGGGACCCAGTGTCTCCATTCCCGGGGTCCCTAAATCTATCGCACATGCAGGCCACTACAGAAACACATGTGACTTGGACCAGCAGGCAGCAAGGCCTTGTCGGCACTCTCCCACATCCCGCAGCCTCGCCTGCCATCCGTATGAGGGCCATTCTCGTGCCCAGGTTCCCACCTGGATTCTGCCTGCTGCAGTCCATCTGGCAACACAGACTTGTGGGAAGCAGGCAGGTGCCGGCAACCCACCCTGAAGGAGCCTCTCCACGAATGCTTCCACTGCCAAGTCAGGCCAAGGCGTTGCAAATGGCGTCACCCTCCAGATTTGACCTGGCCCACCGAACCTAGCCAAGCACCACTAGGGTGCCCAGGTGCTGCCGCCAACAACCGCGAGAAACCCATCACACTCGCCATGGTTAGACTCCACGCACACTCGTGGCTCACAGTCACCTGGGAAGCCATACTCAACGTGAACCTCTGGCACGGGGAGAAATGGCCCTGTGGAGGGGGTGCCGCCGCCTACCATCCCAGCATCGTGTGGCCAAGTCTTTCCTGGGACGACACTTCTCCTGGACTTGGTCTGGGCCCAGGGCTTCCTCCCACCCCCATGTGCGCAGTCCTGTGGACTCCCTCCCGCCCTCATGTAAAACTCCATGGTGGCTGGGTCCCAAAGGATGGACCCTGTGGCACAGGCGATGTCATCGGAGTCACCGTCCTGCCCAGTCCCGGAACTCACGGAGGATGCCCAGCCGCCACGGTGGGCCTCATGCCCTCCGTCGTGGAGCCGTTGCAGATGAAGTATGTTCCACTCCTGGCCCAGCATCC
>NW_026744671.1:0-2851 GCF_022355385.1 Mustela nigripes
AGCCCCCATGTGCGCAGCCCTGTAGCATCCCTCCCGCCCCCATGTAACACTCCATGGTGGCCGGGGCCCAAGGGATGGACGCTCTGGCACAGGCGATGTCATCGGAGTCACTGTTCTAACCAGTCCCGGAACTCCCTGAGGATGCCCAGCCGCCACGGTGGGCCTCATGCCCTCCGTCGCGGAACCGTTGCAGATGAAGTATGTTCCGCTCCTGGCCCAGCATCCCCTTCCCATTCCGTTTCTAAAACCTCGCTGCCCTTAGTGGACAAGGCACAAGGGAGTTGGAGGCACAAAGGCCAGGGACCGCGGCGAGGACAGCGGGGCTAGTGGCAGTGCCCGGTGAGTGGCGGAGAGGGCCTCGGGGGCTCCGGGCCACGTGGGCAGCCGACCTCTGGCACGCACGTCCTCCATAGCCTCTCTGGAAGCAGCCAGACCTTTGACCCAGAGGGCCCTGGTTCCCGCTGGCCATCTGCTACAGGAGGGGGCATACTTGCTCTGCCACGGAGCAGTTCCCCAGCCCGATTGGCGACATTCCCATGTGCCAACACTCCGAGTTAGCGGTAAAGATCTCGGTTGGCCTGAATCTCTCCCGGACCTCCTGGCGGGGAACCACGTGCTGGACCTCAGTTCCGATGAGGACGACGGTAGGGATTGTCACTCATTTTGTTCAGATTTCCAAGGAATGCATTTGTAGGGAGTCATCATCGATCCGAGCACGTCTTAGGACCCGGAGCATTCAAAGGGCCGGCTCCAGCCTTGCACGGCCACTGAGCTCAGACACGTCGACCCTTCTGACCACCCAGCCCCTGGTCACGGGGTTGACAAGGGGGACTTTCTCAGCCAAGGAGGCCTCGGGGAAGTCCCGGGCATGTGGTGGCAAGGGTGAGACACTTACTGCAGATGTGGGTGACTCCCAGCTGACCAACGCCTACACAGCATGCCTCGCCAGGGGCGTCCTCGCCTCACAGGTAGGGCATCGCGGATCAGGAAAATGGGATGCGCCAACAGTCACCGACACCCGCGTGCAGCCAACTCCACCTGGAACATGGGGAGAAGTGACAGGAGCGCCTCAGCCCAGGGACACGTCTGTGGGGCTCCACGCAGGTGCCACGCAGTGGGGACACTCTGCTCTACCTCTCCCTACGATGGGCAGTGCCTGGTCCCGTGCCTGAGGACCAATGTCTACACATGGAAGCCTCCAAGTATGCAGGCACGGGGCCGGGCGCGGTAAAAGGGAGGGAAGGGTGACAGGAAGGGGAGAGAGTGTTGAGGGGGGGGGTGCACAGTGGGTTTGAGACTGGGACAGCCCGCACACTGTGTCCTTTAATGGAAACGAGTACCTAGACCACATACGGCAACACTTGTCTTCTCCATCGGTTGCAGAAAGGGCTGGCGTGTGGCGCATCCCTAGCGAGCACCAGGGGCATCCGTGCAATCTCGCCTTCCCCAGAGGGGTATCACCCCAGAGGGAGCGTCTCCCCAACCAGCCGCATCCCAACGTTGGTACCCACCACGCAACCAGCACCTACTCGGCCCACCGAGGTGATGCACGACCTAGCAACACGATGCGGCATCAGGAAACCAACCCGAGGGAAATCCCCTTTGGTCCAGGGCAATCCCCCTAGGAGCAATGAGCCCCGTCGGGGTGGGAGTAAGTGGCCTCCCCCAGGTGGGGCCCGATGGCCCTCCGTGCCATTGCCCGATCCCCTCTCTTCCTCCATAGAGAAAACCCATGCCGGCTCTAAGATACCCCAGGTCCCGAGGTGTTGACCACAAATCCACCCGGCAGAAGGTCACCTCCACCTCGTTCCTGTGGGCTCAGGGGCAAACCGTGAGAGGCGGTGACCCCATACACTCATGCCACCTGCACGACTCCCCGCCTCCCAATAGCACCCTCGGAAGCTGGCGCAGCCAGCAGTTCTGGGGCTCTGGAACATGGCCCGAAATTGCCCATGGGTCGGGGCAGCACGCCCCAGGGCTTCGGTGGCACAGGAGGCAGAGCCTCTGACCCGGAGCACTGCCTGGCCTGCCAAGGGACCCAGTGTCTCCATTCCCGGGGTCCCTAAATCTATCGCACATGCAGGCCACTACAGAAACACATGTGACTTGGACCAGCAGGCAGCAAGGCCTTGTCGGCACTCTCCCACATCCCGCAGCCTCGCCTGCCATCCGTATGAGGGCCATTCTCGTGCCCAGGTTCCCACCTGGATTCTGCCTGCTGCAGTCCATCTGGCAACACAGACTTGTGGGAAGCAGGCAGGTGCCGGCAACCCACCCTGAAGGAGCCTCTCCACGAATGCTTCCACTGCCAAGTCAGGCCAAGGCGTTGCAAATGGCGTCACCCTCCAGATTTGACCTGGCCCACCGAACCTAGCCAAGCACCACTAGGGTGCCCAGGTGCTGCCGCCAACAACCGCGAGAACCCCATCACACTCGCCATGGTTAGACTCCACGCACACTCGTGGCTCACAGTCACCTGGGAAGCCATACTCAACGTGAACCTCTGGCACGGGGAGAAATGGCCCTGTGGAGGGGGTGCCGCCGCCTACCATCCCAGCATCGTGTGGCCAAGTCTTTCCTGGGACGACACTTCTCCTGGACTTGGTCTGGGCCCAGGGCTTCCTCCCACCCCCATGTGCGCAGTCCTGTGGACTCCCTCCCGCCCTCATGTAAAACTCCATGGTGGCTGGGTCCCACAGGATGGACCCTGTGGCACAGGCGATGTCATCGGAGTCACCGTCCTGCCCAGTCCCGGAACTCACGGAGGATGCCCAGCCGCCACGGTGGGCCTCATGCCCTCCGTTGTGGAGCCGTTGCAGATGAAGTATGTTCCACTCCTGGCCCAGCATCC
>NW_026744672.1:0-1613 GCF_022355385.1 Mustela nigripes
CGATAGGTGCCTTGGGGCCTCTTCATTCCTTTTTACGTCTGGGGACAACAGTCTACGGATCTGAGTGCCGGTAGGTGCTCAGATGGGCCCAGATTGCCCCAGTTTGTCCTGGGAAGCCACAAATATTGGGATGGCCTCAGGGACTTTGGAGGTTGATACTATTAGTTGGGTTGTGGCCATTGGAGTGGGCACATACAATTCCCTTGGAGATGGCAATCACCGTCGTCAGGTTTGGCTCCAGGGGCCTGAGCCTGTAGGTTGTGTAGGCCAGGGCTGTTTGGACAGTTGTCTGAAAACACAAGCTCGGCTTATGTTTCAGGTCATCGGTATGGCAAGACTGATCTACAGAGCACGAGGAGACCTCTTCGGGATATGAAAAAAGGGCGAGTGTGAGGCTCTTGCTCAAGTTTTTATCTCTGGATATCGTGTCACTCATAGTCGTGAAATTTCCGGGTGACTTCATGGAAAATGGACGAGTCTTAATCTCTGGGTTTTGGCCCCGAAAAAAAGAGTTTGGGGTCAATCTGTGGGATGGAAGAAGTCCGTTGTTCTGTTGTTGTTGATTTGTTTTGTTTCGTTTTTCAACCTCAGTTGTCCCACCAAATGGGGGATTCCAGAGTAGAGCCCTGGGGAGGGGCGATGGGACAACCAAAAATCTGTTTAAAAATTGGGGCCTAGGGACATGTCAAGTCCATTATGACATCTAATGGTCCAGCAACTGAGAGGAAGTACTAGAGGACAGGACTCACGCTGAGGGTCACAATGCGTGTTTATGCCCTCGTCGAGCTCAAGAATGGGCGGGGCTCAGGGTGAATGCTGGTTTCTCCTACACTGAACGTTGGACAACATGCCAACCACAAGGTTTCTTGCCATGGGTAAGGAAGAGTTCTGATTTCTGCATCACAGTCACCCCTGGGCAGTGATTGGAGATAAGGTCTAGGTTTGAAGCCTGAACACTGAGGTAGGGAAGGGATGATAACCTAAGGCCATGGTGGTTTGATGTGCTCAGTGTGCTGTAAACTGTCTGGGTGTTTGTTGGTCAGGAGGTCCGGGCTCAGGTTGTCAGACAGTGCATTAGTGCCCAGGTTAGACTATATATTTTGGGTGCCTTCGAGTGCCGTGTAAGTTCTGATCTGAGGAACTCTTCAGGATTTAAAGAATGAGCGAGTCTGAGGCACGTGGTCAGGCTATTGTCTCTGGATTTTGTATCAGCGATGGCCGGCGAATGTTGGGGAGGCCTCATGGGCCATGGACGAATCTTGCTCTCTGTGGATTTGGACCGATCCCAATTGTTTTTCGTCAATCTGTGGGATGGGAGGCCTCCTTTCAGGTTTGTTACCTCAGGTGTCCCTCCAAAAGAGGAATTCAAAAGCAGAGCCCTGGAGAAGAGTGAAGGGACAGCCCGATCTATTTTTAAAACTTGCGGCATAGGGGCATGGCAAGCCCAATATGCTGTCTCTCCATCCAGCCACTGAGAGGCCTTACCTGTGGCCTGGGCTCAGGCTGAGACTCACAATGTGTGTTAGTGACCAATGTGGCCCGCAAGCATGGGCGGGGCCTCATGGGCCACACTGGTTTCAAGTACACTGAACCTTGGACAACATGCCAACCAC
>NW_026744672.1:1713-2851 GCF_022355385.1 Mustela nigripes
TGCGGGGCCTCATGGGCCACACTGGTTTCAAGTACACTGAACCTTGGACAACATGCCAACCACAAGGTTTCTTGCCATGGGGAAAGAGTTCTGATTTCTGCATTGTTTTCAAACCCCTACCGTGATTGGAGATAAGGTGTAGGTTCTGAAGCCTGAAAACCGAGGTTGAGAAGAGATGACGGCCTAAGGCCATGGCGGGTCCGATGTGCTCAGTTTGCGGCCAGATGTCTGGGTGGGGCCAAGAGGTCCAGGCTCAGGCTGTGTCAGAAAGGGCATTAGTGCCCAGGTCAGCCTATATATTTTGGTACAGCCGAATGGTGTGCAGGTTGATCCTCATTTGGGGATTCTGGGTAGCCCCAGAGGGCAATGTTTTTCCTCTGTAGGGCAGGCAGAGTGCTGCATTGTAGTTCTGGATTGCCAACCTGGAGGGCTTGTTGGACAGTAGACTGAGAACGGAAGTCTGAGAACCCAAGCTAGGCCTAGGTTTCTGGGTGACGATATGGCAGGCACAATCTACAGACCTGAATCGAGATCTCGTGCATCTGAAGTCAGGGCGAGGATCAGACGATCGCTCAGGTTGGACATTCTATCCCTGATGGCCCCTTCTTGAAGGGGTGGTTGAACATGAGGCCATGGGGGTTTTCCCACGATGGGAGTTCTGAGAAGCTACAAACTGCAAAGATTCTTCTGCAGGATATTTGACACCTGTTCGTTGGCTCCAGGACAACGATTCCGAGCAAGCGTCTAAGGATGGATGGCTGGGTAGCACTCCTGGCATTCCAATTGTCTCCAAGCAACAAGACAGGTTAGATCTGCTTGATCTGGGGGAGCAACCGAGGAGGTTGAGTTGAAATGGACTCTACCGTGGATGTGTCCTAATATGATTTTGTTTCTATGGAGACCTTGGAATGAAGCGGTGGCTCTGATGCCCTGAAGGGTTCTCCTAAAAAGAGGCTTTCACACAACTCCATTCTGCAAGTTTCCCATGTGTAGATGAGATTTGTTAGATGGGTGAGTCAAGAAACAGCCATATGCTGTTATTGAAATCCAGGCCTTTGAGGAGAGATGCCTGGAAACCAAAGCAATGGATCCGATAGGTGCCTAGGTGCCTGTTTGTTCTTTTTAACTCTGGGGACAT
>NW_026744673.1:0-2850 GCF_022355385.1 Mustela nigripes
AGTCTACGGGTCTGAGTGCAGGTAGGTGCTCAGATGGGCCCAGATTACCCCTGTTTGTCCTGGGAAACCCCAAATATAGAGATGGCCTCAGGGAATTTGGAGGTTTATCCTCTTAGTAGGGTTGTGGCCATTGGAATGGGCACATACAATTCCCTTCGAGAGGGCAAGCACAGTCTTCATATTTGGCTCCAGGGGCCTGAGCCTGTAGGGTGTGTAGGCCAGGGCTGTTTGGACAGTTGTCTGAAAACACAAACTCGGCTTATGTGTCGGGTCATAGGTATGGCAGGACTGATCTACAGACCATGAGGAGAACTCTTCGGGATATGAAAAAAGGGCTGGTGTGAGGCTCTTGCTCAAGTTTTTGTCTCTGGATATCGTGTCACTCATGGTCGTGAAATTTCCGGGTGACTTCATGGGAAATGGACGAGTCTTAGTCTCGGGGGCTTGGCCCCGTCCAAAGAGTTTGTGGTCATTCTGTGGGATGGAAGAAGTCCCCTCTTCTGTTGTTGTTGATTTTTATTGTTTTGTTTTTCAACCTCAGGTGCACCACCAAATGAGGGATTCCAGGGTAGAGCCCTGGGGAGGGGCGACCGGACAACCAGAAATCCGGTTAAAAATTGGGCCTAGAGACATGTCAGGACCATTATGACATCTAATGGTCCAGCCACTGAGAGGACGTACTAGAGGACAGGACTCACGCTGAGGGTCACAATGCATGTTTATGCCCTCGTCGCACTCAAGAATGGGCGGGGCCTCAGGGTGAATGCTAGTTTCTCCTACACTGAACGTTGGACAACATGCCAACCACAAGGTTCCTTGACATGGGTAAGGAAGAGTTCTGATTTCTGTATCACATTCACCCCTGGGCAGTGATTGGAAATAAGGTCTAGTTTCTGAAGCCTGAAAACTGAGGTAGGGAAGAGATGATGACCTAAGGCCATGGCGGGTCTGATGTGCTCAGTGTGCGGTCAGCTGTCTGGGTTTTGGACACGAGGTCCAGGCTCATGTTGTCAGACAGTGCATTACTGCCCAGGGTAGACTATATATGCTGTGTGCCTTCGAGTGCCGTGTAGGTTCTTATCTGAAGAACTCTTCAGAATATGAAGAATGAGCGAGTCTGAGGCGCGTGCTCAGTCATTTGTCTCTGGATTTTGTATCAGCGATGGCCGTGGAATGTTGGGGAGGCCTCATGGACCATGGACGAATCGTGCTCACTGTGGACTTGGTCCGATCCCAATTGTTTTTCCTCAATCTGTGGGATGGGAGGAATCCTTTCAGGTTTGTTACGTCAGGTGTCCCACCAAAAGAGAATTGCAAAGCAGAGCCCTGGGGAAGAGTGAAGGGACAACCCGAACTATGGTTAAAATTTGGGGCCTACGGGCATGGCAAGCCCAATATGTTGTCTCCCCATCCAGCCACTGAGAGGCCTTACCTGAGACCTGGGCTCAGGCTGAGGGTCACAATGTGTGTTTTTCACCAATGTGGCCCGCAAGCTTGGGCGGAGCCTCATGGGCCACACTGGTTTCAAGTACACTGAACCTTGGACAACATGCCAACCACAGGGTTTCTTGCCATGGGGAAAGAGTTCTGATTTCTGCATCATTTTCAAACCCGGGCCGTGATTGGAGATAAGGTCTAGGTTCTGAAGCCTGAAAACCGAGGTTGAGAAGAGATGACGACCTCAGGCCATGGCAGGTCCCATGTGCTCAGTGTGCGGCCAGCTGTCTGGGTGGGGCAAGGAGGTTCAGGCTCAGGCTGTGTCACAAAGGGCAATAGTGCCCAGGTCAGCCTATATATTTGGTGTACAGCCGAATTCCGTGCAGGTTGATCCTCATTGGGGGTTTCTGGGTAGCCCCAGATGGCAATGTTTTTCTTCTGGAGGGCAGGCAGAGTGCTGCAATGTCGTTCTGGATTGCCAATCTGGAGGGCTTGTGGGCCAGTAGTCTGAGGACGGAAGTCTGAGAACCCAAGCTAGGCCTAGTTTTCTGGGTGAGACCTGAATCGTGATCTCGTGCCCCTGAAGTCAGGGCGAGGATCATACGATCGCTCAGGTTGAACATTCTGTCCCTGATGGCCCCTTCTTGAAGGCGGGGGTGGATTACGAGGGCATGGGGGTTTTCCCACGATGGTAGATGTGAGAAGCTCCCAACTGCAAAGATTCTTCTGCAGGACAATGAGTCCTGTTGGTTGGCTCAAGGACAACGATTACGAGCAGGGTTCTACGGATGGAAGGCTGGGTAACCCACCTCACATTCCAATTGTCTCCAAGCAACAAGACAGGTTAGATCTGCTGAATCTGGGGGAGCATCCGAGGAGGCTGAGTTGAAATGGACTCTCCCGTGCATGTGTCCTAATATGATTTTGTGTCTTTGGAGACCATGGAATGAAGCGGTGGCACTGGAGCCATGAAGGGTTCTCCTAAAGAGAGGCTTTCACACATCTCCATCGTGCAAATTTCCCATGTGTAGATGAGATTTGTTCTGATGGGTGAGTCAAGAAACAGCCATATGCTGTTATTGAAATCCAGGCCTCTGAGGAGAGCTGCCTGGAAACCAACGCAAAGGATCCGATAGGTGCCTAGGGGCGTGTTCGTTCCTTTTTACCTCTGGGGACATCAGTCTACGGGTATGAGTGCCGGTAGGAGCTCAGATGGGCCCAGATTGCCCCATTTGTCCTGGGAAGCCACAAATATTGGGATGGTCTCAGGGACTTTGGAGGTTTATCCTCTTAGTTGGGTTGTGGCCATTGGAATGGGCACATACAATTCCCTTGGAGAGGGCAATCACAGTCGTCAGGTTTGGCTCTAGGGGCCTGAGCCTGTAGGGTGTGTAGGCCAGGGCTGTTTGGACA
>NW_026744674.1:0-2850 GCF_022355385.1 Mustela nigripes
TTCAGAACCTAGACCTTATCTCGAATCACTGCCCAGGGGTGACGGTGTTGTAGAAATCAGAACTCTTCCTTACCCATGGCAAGAAACCTTGAGGTTGGCATGATGTCCATCGTTCATTGTAGGAGGAACCAGATTCCCCCTGAGGCCCCGCCCAATCTTGAGTGCGATGAGGGCATAATCACGCATTGTGACCCTCAGCATGAGTCCTGTCCTCTAGTACGTCCTCTCAGTGGCTGGACCATTAGATGTCATAATGGGCTTGACATGTCCCTAGGCCCAATTTTTAACCAGATTTCTGTTTGTCCAGTCGCCCCTCCCCAGGGCTCTACTCTGGAATTCCTCATTTGGTGGGTCACCTGAGGTTGAAAAACAAAACAAAACAAATCAACCAGAATAGAACAACGGACTTCTTCCATCCCACAGAATGACCCCAAACTCTTTGGACGGAGCCAAACCCCCAGATAGTAATACTCGTCCATTTCATAAAAAGTCACCCGGAAATTTCACGACCATGTGTGACAGGATATCCAGAGACAAAAACTTGAGCAAGAGCCTACACTCGCCCTTTTTTCATATCCCGAAGTGTTCTCCTCATGGTCTGTAGATCAGTCCTTCCATACCTATGACCCGAAACATAAGCCGAGTTTGTGTTTTCAGACAAATGTCTAAACTGCCGTGGCATACACACCCTACAGGCTCAGGCCCCTGGAGCCAAACTGACGACTGTGCTAGCCCTCTCCAAGGGAATTGTATGTGCCCATTCCATTGGCCACAACCCATCTAAGAGGATAAACCTCCAAAGTCCCTGAGGCCATCCCAATATTTTTGGCTTCGCAGGACAAACTATGGCAAGCTGGGCCCATCTGAACACCTACCTGCACTCGGACCCTTAGACTGATATCCCCAGAGGTAAAAAGGAACGAACAGGCCCCTAGGCAACTATCAGATCCATTGGTTTGGCTTCCAGGCATCTCTCCTCAGAGGCCTGGATTTCAATAACAACATATGTCTGTTTCTTGACTCACCCATCAGAACAAATCTCATCTACACATGGGAAACTTGCAGGATGGAGTTGTGTGAAAGCCCATCTTTAGGAGAACCCTTCAGGGCCCCAGTGCCACCGCTACATTCCAAGGTCTGCATAGACAAAAAATCATATTAGGACACATCCACGGGAGAGTCCATTTCATCTCAGCCTCCTCGGTTGCTCCCCCAGATCCAGAAGATCTAACCTGTCTTGTTGCTTGGCGACAGATAGAATGCTAGGTGGGCTACCCAGTCATCCATCCTTAGAAACCTGCTCAGAATCGTTGTCCTGGAGCCAACCAACAGGTCTCAATGGTCCTGCAGAAGAATCTTTGCAGTTGGGAGCTTCTCACAACTCCCATCGTGGTAAAACCCCTATGGCCTCGTGATCCACCCCCCCCTTCAAGAATGGACATCAGGGACAGAATGTCCAACCTGAGCGATCGTCTGATCCTCGCCCTGACTTCAGATGCACGATATCTCGATTCAGGTCTGTAGATTGTGCCTGCCATATTCTCACCCAGAAATATAGGCCTAGCTTGGGTTCTCAGACTTCTGTCCTCAGACTACTGGCCCACAAGCCATCCAGTTTGGCAATCCAGAACTAAAATGAAGCACTCTGCCTGCCCTCCAGAAGAAAAACATTGCCCACTGGGGCTACCCAGAAACCCCCAATGAGGATCAGCCTGCACGGCATTCGGCTGTACCCCAAATATATAGGCTGACCTGGGCACTAATGCACTTTCTGACACAGCCTGTGCCTGGACCTCCTGGCCCCACCCAGACAGCGGGGCGCACACTGTGCACATAGGTCCCACCATGGCCTTAGGTCGTCATCTCTTCTCAAACTCGGTTTTCAGGCTTCAGAACCTAGACCTTATCTCCAAACACTGCCCGTGTTTGAAAATGAGGCAGATATCAGAACTCTTTCCCCATGGCAAGAAACCTTGTGGTTGGCATGTTGTCCAAGGTTCAGTGTACTTGAAACCAGTGTGGCCCATGAGGCCCCGCCCATGCTTGCGGGCCACATTGGTCACAAACACACATTGTGACATTCAGCATGTGCCCAGTCCTCAGGCAAGGCCTCTCAGTGGCTGGATGGAGAGACAGCATATAGGGCTCCATGCCCCTAGGCCCCAATTTTTAACAATAGTTCGGGTTGTCCCTTCACTCTTCCCAAGGGCTCTGCTTTGGAATTCCTCTTTTGGTGGGACACCTGAGGTAACAAACCTGAAAGGAGTCCTCCCCTCCCACAGATTGACGAAAAACAATTGGGATCGGGCCATATGCACAGAGAGCAAGATTATTTCATGGCCCATGAGGCCTCCCCAACATTCCACGTCCATCGCTGATACAAAATCCAGAGACAAAAGCCTGAACACGCGCCTCAGACTCGCTCATTCTTCATATCCTGAAGAGTTCTTCAGATAAGAACCTACACGGCATTCGAATGCACCCAAAATATATAGTCTAACCTGGGAACTAATGAACTGTCTGACAACCTGAGCCCGGACCTCGTGATCAACACCCAGACAGCTGACCGCACACTGAGCATATCAAACCCGCCATGGCCTTAAGTCATCATCTATTCCCTACCTCTGTTTTCAGGCTTCAGAACCTAGACCTTATCTCCAATCACTGCCCAGGGGTGACTGTGAAGCAGAAATCAGAACTCTTCCTTACCCATGGCAAGAATCCTTGTGATTGGCATGTTGTCCAACGTTCAGTGTAGGAGAAACCAGCATTCACCCTGAGGCCTCGCCCATCTTGAGTGCGCCGAGGGCATAAACACGCATTGTGACCCTCAGCGTGAGTCCTGTCCTC
>NW_026744675.1:0-2850 GCF_022355385.1 Mustela nigripes
TCCATAATCCTCCTCTGGATATAGTGGCAGAGAGTGAATATAATAAACGCATTTACAGTTTACAGTTATTATTGACTTTCACCGAATCAACAGAGACAGAGGCAGATGAAACAAAAGGAAAAGTGAGTGCGGGGAAGACTAGAAGTACAGGAGTGCACAGGATAGGAGCACGTGGCACTGAAGGATCCATTAGTGGAGCTGCTCTTTCATTTGTCCCAAAACACCATTAAGTCCTTTTCTGGAAATTAACACGGGATTGATGGAGGAGTCAGAGGAATCAATGGTGAAAAGCTTGGGTGTCAATGTGGGCAGTGAATTTAAAAAGGTTACTAGCCCCTCTCATGTAGTATAACGTTCGTTTCCACGGATGCAGGAGAATTTATATACCCCCCCTTCTTTTCCTTCTCCCCCCTTCTCACTGAACAAAACAAAAGGAACTAGGGCTCTAGTTTTCTACACCCATTTCTGTCCTCTCTCCCCCCATTCCAGGCTATAGAATCAAAACAAACACCTTAAAACAATGAGAGTGCTCCTGTCGAGTTGGTGGTGGTGTGAGAGGCCCTTGTGTTCAGGGGAGAGACAGTGGGGAGGTGTCTTCAGCGTACCGTACAGTATCCCATACAGTCATCTCCAGTTTGTCCAAGAACGTTTATTGGAAAAATGTCCAAGGGGTGAGGTCACCAGCAGCTGGGGGGCCTACCAGGTGAGGGGGGGGAGCACCTGAGGCTCTGTGGAAGACATTGGAGTAGTGGGGTGCAGCATTTACGTCCGGATGTATTGATGTTGGACCTGAGATCCTTAACCAGGGTCACTTTCTTCAACCATCCCTCCCCTGACTTTTCAGTTTCATTCCTTTGGTTTTCATCCTCCACAGATGGAGTTGCATCTTCCTAACTCCATAGCTCAAGATGGGTAAAGGGTCCTGCAAAAGATTTCTGCTTCTCTTTACCTAGAACTCTCCTGCTTGTTTTCATTGGGTCGATTCCTCTTTCTTCTTGGCATCGTGAGCAGGGTCGTCAGAAGAGGTACCCAGCTCTCTAGCACGGGAAAGGGCAGAGTACCCCGTTGATGCTGTTGATGATGCCGGCCTGCCATAGCCTCGCTTCCAGATGTGGGATGGATATGGTTCAGGGTCCGATTTCCCCAGTGCTGAATGCAGGAGGACTCTAGAAGTCCAGAGGGTGTTTTGTTGTGTTCTGTTGCCAAGTACTTGGATGGTGCAGTAGTATCAAGTCAATTCAAGTCTGGTTCAGTTGTGTGTGATGTTCAGGTATAATGAACTTGATGGAGTAGCAGCTGGAGGAGACAAAGATGGCTAAGGTCTGATCCCCCCCAACAGGAATTCACAAGCACAAAAGAACAATTCCAATACAAGACAGAGAGATTTGAAATGGATTTTTAAAAGCAGGTTTATTTGGAGAGATTACGGGGTAGGCCAAGATTCAAGGAAAATTTTGGGAGAGAGGAGGTTGGAGAGTGCCTGGGTGGCTCAGTTGGTTAAGCGACTGCCTTCAGCTCAGGACTTGGTCCTGGAGTCCCAGGATTGAGTCCCACATTGAGCTCTTTGCTCAGTGGGGAGTCTGCTTCTCCCCCTGACTCTATTCCCTCACATGCTCTCTCTCATTTTCTCTCTCAAATAAATAAATAAAATCTTAAAAAGAAAAAAGAAAGAAAGAAAGGAGGTGAGGGAACATCCAGAGGAAACCTGGGAATGTTTGGACACTTGCACTGATGTGTGGTTCCAATATCAGAGAGTCAGGTCATCGTCAATGGAACCTGACATCTAGGCAGAGCTAAAGAGGCTCAAAGACTTTTTAGAATTATGCAGAGACAAATGGTAGGGTGACAAGATTTACTATTACTTTGAATAAAGCAAACTTCTGAGGTTAAAAAAGCTGTAATCTATTATCAACACAAGGCAGCAATTCTGCTGGAGCAGTGAAAGGCTCTATCCCAGAAGACTGGGCTGGAATGTGGAAAATGAAGGAAACAATTTCCTGCTCTATTCATTTGCTCAATCAAAAGTAAGGGGTGAAGGGTGGGAGATATTTAGATATTGCATATGCTTCAAACTTCATATATTAAAAACTGGAGCCCAGGATCTCTCCTCTCAATCAGTCATTCTTTTCATAACGTGGGTGGTCTTGAATATTAGGCTAGGGCCAGGCCCATGGAACAGTAAGGCTGAAAGAAGACACTGGGACCAGGTAGGTGATCATGGGGCCTCGATATGACTTCAGTGATGGGCCCTAAAGCACAGGAAAGTGTCTAAGATCCAATCCAAATTCAGCTATGGTTTGGACAGGGAGGGGGTCAAATCCCAGGCACTGAATCTAGGAGGTGTGAAATGCTTCCATCCTGGAGGAGAGAAGATTTGGGTTTTCCTATAAACTAGGAGCTGGTGTGCTCTGTCATGGGAGGAAGAGACAGAAAGGGGAGCCAGGAGCACCTTGTAATGCCAGAAAGTAAAGAAGCGCCCATAAAAACAAAAGAATCAGGTCATATCAAAGGACATAGGAATCCACCTGAGGGAGCTCCCAGTGGCCAACGTTGGAACAATTTGAGCAACAAACGAAATAATATTGGACTGGACTATAACACAGAGTTCAAAATAAGTATGCATAAGTTCATACTGATATAACAAAATAATTGAATAAATAAATTAGAGGAAGAAACAAATCTTCCCTACACAAGAATTCCAAATAATATAGGTAGATATACCCCACTGCAAGAGATGGAGCTTAACAACCCCTTTCTCCTTCCAACGTAGGCTATAGGGGCTCGCTTCCAAAGAACAGAGTATGGAAAGAGAAAAATGATAGCTTCACTGGGGAGAAACCTGGCAGGCAC
>NW_026744676.1:0-2850 GCF_022355385.1 Mustela nigripes
GATAATATAGCTAAAGGAAAATTTCTGTCCGTATTTCCTAAAGACATACTTCCTTCAATACAATCTTCAGATATAAGAAAGTCCAAATTTTGTTTAAGCGTGCACGCTCAAAACATCTTTACGATGTCTTCTGATATCAATTGTCTTGCTCAACAAAATGGCATTTCTCGATATAGGCTGAACCACATTTGTGCATTCTTTGGGTATCTTCCCTATTATTTCCCTGACATACATTGAGTACAACTTGTGTATAAAGGTCTCAAAAGTATAAAAGATATTGACACTTTCCCCCCAAGTGTGCTATGATTGTTATTTAAGGCCAAATTCTGGAAGAATATTTTCACACATCTGTTTGATTGACAGAATTATCTCCTACGTAAGTTCCTTATTTAATACGTTCTACTTCATAATAATCCCCCATATTTCCTACATGCATCAATAGGGTTTCTTCTATAGTCATTTTGTCTTATTTCAACAGGTTTTCAGACATTCGACAAATTCAGAGTATTTCCCACTACGAGTATTCTCTTGTTTACTTTGGAAGATGACTTAGGGTAAAAATTTGCCATTCTTTACATTGATAGGGGTCACGTCCTTTGAGAATTTTCTGTGGTATTTTGAGGTATGGATCACAAGAGAAAGATTTCTCTCACTGCTGTATTTATACATTTTCTTCCCCTGTGTGTAACCTTGGATGTACTGTGATAACTGATTTCTTGGTTTTCTCACTCTCAATACAGGGTTTCTCTGTGTCTTCTCTGATTTACTTTGAGGCTCGAGTTGCAACTGAAGGTTTTCCCACAATGATTACATTCACAGGGTTTCTCTCTTGTATGTGTTCTCTGATGCTTAGTGAGATATGACTTATGATAGAAGGACTTCCCACATGCACTACACTTACAAGGTTTCTCCCCTGTGTGTATTCTCTGATGTACTGTGAGAACTGATTTCTCAGAAAATGACTTCCCACACTGATTACATCCATCGGGCTTCTCACCTGTGTGAGTTCTCTGATGTGATCTGAGGACTGAGCTGCAAGTGAAGGCTTTCCCACACTGAGTATAGTGGTATGATTTCTCCCCTCTGTGTGTTCATTTATGTATTGTAAATTCTGACTTATGGCAAAAGGTCTTCCCATATTTTTTATACACATAGGGTTTCTCTCCTGTGTGAGTTCTCTGGTGTACTGTCAGGTATGAATTCCTAGAGAAGAACTTCCCACATTCTTTACATTCATAGGGTTTCTTACCTGTGTGAGTGCTGTGGTGTTTAGTGAGGTCTAATTTATTATAGAATGTTTTTCCACATTTATTACACTTATAAGGTTTTTCCCCTGTTGTGTATCCTCTGATGTACTGTGAGGACTGATTTCTCAGAGAAGGATGTCCCACACTCACTACAGTCATACAGCTTCTCCATCGTGTGAGTTCTCTTATGTACTTTTAGACCAGAGTTGCGACTAAAGGTTTCCTGCACTGATTACATCCATAAGGTTTTCCCCCTACATGAGTTTTCTCATGTTTAGTGATATCTGACTTGTGACAAACAGCTTTCCCGCATATCTCACATTCATAGGGCTTCTCCCCTGTGAGAGTTCTCTTATGTACTTTTAGAGCAGAGCTGCGACTAAAGGTTTTCCTGCACTGATTACATCCATAAGGCCTTCCCCCTACATGGGTTTTTGCATGTTTAGTGATATCTGACTTGTGACAAAAGGCTTTTCTGCATATCTCACATTCATAGGGCTTCTCTCCTGTGTGAGTTCTTATGTACTTTTAGACCAGAGCTGAGATTAAAGGTCTTCCTGCACTGATTACATCCATAAGGCTTTCCCCCTACATGAGTTTTCTCATGTTTAGTGATATCTGACTTGTGACAAAAGGCTTTCCCGCATATCTCACATTCATAGGGCTTCTCCCCTGTGTGAGTTCTCAGATGTACTCTGAGGTAGGAGTTTCTAGAGAAGAAATTCCCACACTGATTACACTCATAGGGTTTCTCGCCTGAGTGTGTTTTCTGATGTACTGTGAGGACTGAGTTACTTACGAAGGTTTTTCCACATTGATTACATTCATATGGCTTCTCCCCTGTGTGAATTCTCTGGTGTACGGTGAGATATGACTTATGGTAGAAGCTTCTTCTACATTCCTTACATTCATGGATTTCTCTCTTGTATGTGTTTTCTGATGTTTGGTGAGTTTTGACTCTTTGCAGAATGTTTTTCCACATTCATTACATTCACAGACTTTGTCTCCTATGTGTGTTCTCTGAGTTATATTAAGAACTGACTTCTCCCAAAAGGGTTCTCCCAAGTTGTTATATTCAAATATTCTCTCTCCTGTGCCAAGAAAGTCTGATATCCCATTGAAATTATCCACTCTTCCAATATACCCATAACCTTTCACCTCTAAATGAACTCTGTGTTCCAAGAGAGATGATTTCTCAAAAGTTGTAGCATATTTGAAATTCATAAAGATTTTCTGTTCTTTGTGCCATCTTACTGAGCATGAGGGTTGAATTACTACAGAATGTTTTATCAGATACATTATGTTCACAAGGACTCTGTCCTATGTAAGCTTGGTTATATGGGATGACAACTGCTGGCTCATGAAAAGCTTTCCCACATTCCTTGTATTCCTTATTGCTTTGAACAAAGCATTGCTCTATATTTTTAGTTCTCTGATACAGGATTAAATCTTCATTATGACTGAGGTATTTTCCATTTTGAATGAATCCACAAGGTTTCTTTCCCATTTGAGTTTGTTCATGGTTAATCTGAAGGAACAATTGTTCCTTATTATAGTGAGGCCAACAGCCTTCTTACTTAAATAGGTTTTCTTATTAATAATT
>NW_026744677.1:0-1188 GCF_022355385.1 Mustela nigripes
CCTGAGCACATCAGACCCGCCATGGCCTTAGGTCATCATCTCTTCCCTACCTCAGTTTTCAGGCTTCAGAACCTAGACCTTATGTCCCATCACTGCCCAGGGGTGACTGTGATGCAGAAATCAGAACTCTTCCTTACCCCTGGCAAGAAACCTTGTGGTTGGCATGTTGTCCAACGTTCTGTGTAGGAGAAACCAGCATTCACCCGGAGGCCCCTCCAATTCTTGCGTGCGACCAGGGCATAAACACGCATTATGACCCTCAGCTTGAGTCCTGTCCTCTAGTACGTCCTCTCAGTGGCTGTACCATTAGATGTCATAATGGGCTTGACATGTCCATAGTCCCCAATTTTTAACCAGATTTCTGGTTGTCCAGTCGCCCCTCCCCAGGGCTCTACTCTGGAATCCCACATTTGGTGGGACACCTGAGGTTGAAAAACAAAACAAAACAAATCAACAACAACAGAACAACGGACTTCTTCCATCCCACAGAATGACCCCAAACCCTTTGGACGGGGCCAAACCACCAGAGAGTAAGACTCGTCCATTTCCCATGAAGTCACCTGGAAATTTCACGACCATGAGTGACACGATATCCAGAGACAAAAACTTGAGCAAGAGCCTCACACTCGCCCTTTTTTCATATCCCGAAGTGTTCTCCTCATGGTCTGTAAATCAGTCCTGCCATACCTATGACCGGAACATAAGCCGAGATTGTGTTTTCAGACAACTGTCCAAAGAGCCGTGGCCTACACACCCTACAGGCTCAACAGAACAACGGACTTCTTCCATCCCACAGAATGACCCCAAACCCTTTGGACGGGGCCAAACCACCAGAGAGTAAGACTCGTCCATTACCCATGAAGTCACCTGGAAATTTCACGACCATCAGTGACACGATATCCAGCGACAAAAACTTGAGAAAGAGCCTCACACTCGCCCTTTTTTCATATCCCGAAGAATTCTCCTCATGGTCTATAGATCAGTACTGCCATACCTATGACCCGAAACATAAGACGAGTTTGTGTTTTCAGACAACTGTCCAAAAAGCCCTGGCCTACACACACTACAGGCTCAGGCCCCTGGAGCCAAACCTGACGACTGTGCTTGCCCTCTCCAAGGGAATTGTATGTGCCCATTCCAATGGCCACAACCCTACTAATAGGATAAACCTCCAACGTCCCTGAGGCC
>NW_026744677.1:1288-2849 GCF_022355385.1 Mustela nigripes
GCAAGGGAATTGTATGTGCCCATTCCAATGGCCACAACCCTACTAATAGGATAAACCTCCAACGTCCCTGAGGCCATCCCAATATTTGTGGCTTCCCAGGACCAACAGGGGCAATCTGGGCCCAGCTGAGCACCTACCTGCACTCAGACCAGTAGACTGATGTCCCCAAAGGTAAAAAGTTTCGAACAGGTCCGTAGGCACCTATCAGATCCATTGCTTTGGATTCCAGGCATCTCTCCTCAGAGTCCTGGATTTCAGTAACAGCATATGCCTGTTTCTTGACTCACCCATCAGAACAAATATCATCTACACATGGGAAACTTGCACGATGGAGCTGTGTGAAAGCCTCTCTTTAGGAGAAGCCTTCAGGACCCCAGGGCCACCACTTCATTCCAAGGTCTCCATAGACACAAAATCATATTAGGACACATCCACGGGAGAGTCCATTTCAACTCAGCCTCCTCGGTTGCTCCCCCAGATCCAGCAGATATAACCTGTCTTGTTGCTTGGAGACAAATTGAATGCGAGGTTGGCTACCAAGCCATCCATCCTTAGAACCCTGCTCGGAATCGATGTCCTGGAGCCCACCAACAGGTCTCCATTGTCCTGCAGAAGAATCTTTGCAGTTGGGAACTTCTCACAACTCCCATCGTAGGAAAACCCCCATGGCCTCGTGATCCACTCCCCCTTCAAGAAGGGGCCATCATGGACAGAATGTCCAACCTGAGCGATCGTCTGATCCTCGCCCTGACTTCACATGCACTATATCTCGATTCAGGTCTGTAGATTGTGCCTGCCATATACTCACCCAGAATCCTAGGCCTAGCTTGGGTTCTCAGACTTCCGTCCTCAGACTACTGGCCCACAAGCCCTCCAGTTTGACAATCCAGAACTACAATGCAGCACTCTGCCTGCCGTCCAGACGAAAAACATTGCCCTCTGGGGCTACCCAAAAACCCAAAATGAGGATCAACCTGCACGCCATTCGGCTGTACCCCAAATATATAGGCTGACCTGGGCACTAATGCCCTTTCTGACACAGCCTGAGCCTGGACCTCCTGGTCCCACCCAGAAAGCTGGCCGCACACTGAGCACATCGGTCCCGCCATGGCCTTAGGTCGTCATCTCTTCTCAACCTCGGTTTTCAGGCTTCAGAACCTAGACCTTATCACCAATCACGGCCCGGGTTTGAAAATGATGCAGAAATCAGCACTCTTTCCTCATGGCAAGAAACCTTGTGTTTGGCATGTTGTCCAACGTTCAGTGTTGTTGAAACCAGTGTGGCCCATGAGGCCCCGCCCATGCTTGCGGGCCACATTGGTCACAAACACACATTGTGACCCTCAGCCTGAGTCCAGTCCTCAGGTACGGCCTCTCAGTGGCTGGATGGAGAGACAGCATATTGGGCTTGCGTTGCCCCTAGGCCCCAATTTTTAACCATAGTTCGGGTTGTCCCTTCACTCCCCCAGGGCTCTGCTTTGGAATTCCTCTTTTGGTGGGACACCTGAGGTAAGAAATCTGAAAGGAGTCCTCCCATCCCACAGATTGACGAAAAACAATT
>NW_026744678.1:0-2849 GCF_022355385.1 Mustela nigripes
GGGGGAGGGGGTTTGGGAGAAGGGGGTGGTATTATGGACATTGGGGAGGGTATGTGCTTTGGTGAGTGCTGTGGGGTGTGTGGACCTGGCGATTCACAGACCTGTACCCCTGGGGATAAAAATATATGTTTATAAAAAATAAAAAATTAAAAAAAAAAGCAGAGCCTGAAACAAGAGAATCTGTGTAGGTGTGTGTATGTAGTAGTAGTAGTAGTAGCAGCAGCAGCAGTTTATATCAGAAGTAATTATGAGGAAAAAGAATGGGGTACAAATGAGAACACATATCCAGAATGGAATTCAAGCACCAAATGGGCCTTTGCATTTATTATGTTTTTCCACTTTCATTTTTTACTTCAATCAGTACTACCAATCTCCAGTATATCTGTTCTATTTCTCATTCTTACCCACTGAAAGTATTCTTATTGCTCATCATGCTCATTATCACATGAATTATCAGACTTTCAATATTTTTCCTGTTATGTGCATATAAAATGTGGAATCCAAGGGTGGTTTCATTTAGCATTCCCATGATTTGTAACTAAGGGGGTTGAACAATTTATCACATGTTCTTTTTTTATTATGTTCAATTAGCCAACATATAGTACATCAGGTTTTGATGTACTGATCAATGATTCATTGGTTGCATATAAAACCCAGAGCTCATCATCACACATGCTCTCCTTAATACCCATTAGCCAGGGTTGCCTGGTTGGCTAAGTCGTGAAGCATCTGTCTTCAGCTTAGGTCATGTTCCTGGGGTCCTGGGATCGAGTCCCACATCAGGCTCCCTGTCCAATAGGAAGCCTGATTCTCCCTTTCCCATTCCCTTGTGTTCCTTCTCTCATTCTGTCTCTCTCTGTCATATAAATAAGTAAAATCTTAAGAAAAATATCCATCACTATGGAGTATTATGCCTCCATCAGAAAGGATGAATACCCAATTTTTGTAGCAACATGGACGGGACTGGAAGAGATTATGCTGAGTGAAATATGTCAAGCAAAGAGAGTCAATTATCATATGGTTTCACTTATTTGTGGAGCATAACAAATAGCATGGAGGACAAGGGGAGATGGAGAGGAGAAGGGAGGTGGGGGAAATTGGAAGGGGAGGTGAACCATGAGAGACTATGGACTCTGAAAAACAATCTGAGGGTTTTGAAGGGGGGGTGGGAGGTTGGTGGAACCAGGTGGTGGGTATTAGAGAGTGCACATATTGCATGGAGCACTGGGTGTGGTGCAAAAACAAGGAACACTGTTATGCTAAAAATTAAAAAAAAAGAAAAAGAAAAAGAAAAATACCCATCACCCAGTTACCCCATCCCCCCAACCCACTTCCTTTCTGTAAGCCTCAGTTTGTTTCCATAGTGTCTCCTGGTTTGTCTCCCTCCCTGATTTCTTCTTTCATGGTTTGTCGCCCTCTCTAATATCTTCCCATTCAGTTTTCCTTCCTTTCCCCTGTGGTCCTCCTCACCATTCCATATGTTCCACATATGAGTGAAACCATATGATAATTGTATTTTTCTGCTTGACTCATTTCACTTAGCATAAATCCTTCCAGTTCCATCCATGTTGATGCAAATGGTGGGTGTTCATCCTCTCTAATGGCTGAGTAATATTCAATTGTATAGACAAACCACATCTTCCTTATCCATTCATCTGTTGAAGGGCATCTCAGCTCCTTCCATGGTTAGGCTATTACAGACATTGCTGCTATGAACATTAGGATGTATGAGCCCCTTCTTTTCACTACATCTGTATCTTTGAGGTAAATACCTAGTAGTGCAATTGCTGGGTCATAGGGTAGCTCTACTTTTTCTTGAGGAACCTCCATACTGTTTTCCAGAATGGCTATACCAGCTTGCATTCCCACCAACAGTGTAAGAGGGTTGGTTCCCTTTTCTCCACATCCTTGCCAAAACTTGTTTCTTGTCTTGTTAATTTTTGCCATTCTAACTGCTATAAGGTGGTATCTCACTGTGGTTTTGATTTGTATTTCCCTGATATATTTCCCTAGTGATGTGGTGCATTTTTTCATGTGTCTGCTTTTCATTTATATATCTTCTTTGGAGAAGTCTCTGTTCGTGTCTTCTGCCCATTTATTGACCGGATTATATGTTTTTTTGGATGTTCTTTGACCATTCAGATTTTCTTTTCTCTGAATTTCTTGTTCCTATCATTTGCCCATTATGAACTTAGAATATTATCTTTTGCCTAACTTATGTATGGTAGCTTATTATATATACAGAATACCTAGTGTCATTTGGTTATATGCAAATATCTTCTCCTGGGCTTTGGCTTAAATTACACCTGGCATTACAGGGGCAGTGGCAACTAGTACTTGGGAAATATGCCCTCTGACCTCAGGTTACTGGAGATCATATATTTACTCAAATTTTTATCAGCTTCATGTTCTTAGGGAAGTTATGTATACTCTCCATAGCTAACTCTTCACATATAAAAAGTGATATTAAACAATACATAGAGTCTGGCTTTTCCTAAGAAATTCAAAAGCACTATCCCTGTGAAGCTCATAGAATATTAGTTGACTATAGAGTTGAGAGTCCATATCTGGGCTCTCTATTCTGTTCCATTGGCTTATGTGTCTGCTTTTGTTCTAGTACCATGCTATCATGGTGATCACAGCTTTGTAATATAGCTTAAAATCAGGCAATGGGATGCCCACAGCTTTGTTTTTCATTTTCAACATTTCTTTGGGGATTAGGGGCCTTTTCTGGTTCCATACAAATTTTAGGATTGTTTGTTCCAGCACTTTGAAAAATGCCAATAGTGGGGCACCTGGGTGGCTCAGTGGGTTAAGCCGCTGCCTTCGGCTCAGGTCATGATCTCAGG
>NW_026744679.1:0-2849 GCF_022355385.1 Mustela nigripes
CCCATTTTCTTTCATTTATTCTTCTCGTACCCACTTAAGCCCCCATGTTGCATCACCACTTCCTCATATCAGGGAGATCATATGATAGTTGTATTTCTCTGCTTGACTTATTTCGCTAAGCATGATACGCTCTAGTTCCATCCATGTTGTCGCAAATGGCAAGATTTCATTTCTTTTGATGGCTGCATAGTATTCCATTGTGTATATACCTGTTGGCTGTATGGATATCTTCTTTGAAAAAATATAAATTCAGCTTATTTGCCAATTTTCTAATTGGATTTTTTTTTTTTTATTTGACAGAGAGAGATCACAAGTAGGCAGAGAGAGAGAGAGGAGGAAGCAGGCTTCCCGCTGAGCAGAGAGCCCGATGCGGGACTGGATCCCAGGACCCTGAGATCATGACCTGAGCCGAAGGCAGCAGCTTAACCCACTGAGCCACCCAGGTGCCCCTCTAATTGGATATTTTATTCAGCTTTTTCAATTCTTTATATATTTTGGAGATTAACATCTTATCAGACATAAGATTTGCAAATATTTCATCTCATTCAATGGGTTGTCTTTTTATTTTGTTGATGGAGATGGTTTTCCTTGCTGTGAAGCTTTTTAGTTAGACACGGTCTCACTTGTTTATTTTTGCTTTTGTTATTTTTCTTTAAGTGTCATTTTGTCCCCCATGATTTTCTTTTCTTTTTTTTTTTAAAAGATTTTATTTATTTATTTGACAGACAGAGATCACAAGTAAGCAGAGAAGCAGGCAGAGAGAGGAAAGGAAGCAGGCACCCTGCAGAGATGACTCAGGGCAATCCCATGACCCTGGAATCATGACCTGAGCTGAAGGCAGAGGCTTTAACCCACTGAGCCACCCAGGTGCTCCTGCCCCATGTTTTCTTCTCATTTTATGGTTTTAAGTTTTATGTTCAAGTCTTTAATCCATTTGAGCTGATTTTTGTGTGTGGTGTAATATATGATTCCTGTTTCATTCTTTTGCATGTGGCTGTCTGTGTAGTTTTCCCAGCACCATTTATTGAAGAGACTGTCTTTTCCCTTTGTATGTATTTGGCTTCTTTGTTATAAACTAATTGACCCTATATGTATTGGTTTATTTCGGGGCTCTCCATTGTTTTATATATATTTTATTATGTTCAGTCAGCCATTCTGTTCCATTGATCTGTCTGTTTTTATGCTAATATCATACAGTTTTTATTACTATATATAGCTTTGTAATATAGTTTGAAATCCAGAAGTATGATACCATGAGCTTTAGTCTTCTTTCTCAAGATGGCTTTGGCTATCTTTTGTTATTCCATACAAATTACAGGATTATTTGTTTTGGTTCTTGAAAAATGCCTTTGGAATTTTGATAGTGATTGCACTGAAACTGTAGATAACTGTAGATAGTATGGAAATTCTAAAAATATTAATTCTTCCAATCCATAAGCATGGAATATATTTTCATTTATTTGTATCTTCAATATTTCTCAGCAATATCTTATAATTTTTAGTATATAGGTCTTGGTAAAATTTATTCTTAGGTTTTTTTCGTCTTTTTTATGCAATTAAAGAGAGGATTTAAGAAAATTTCTTTTTCTGATAGTTTGCTGGTAGTATACATAAAATAACTGATTTTTGTATATTGATTTTGTATCCTACAATTTTTTAAATTCAGTTATTAATTCCAATAGTTTTCTGGTGGAGTCTTTACGGTATTTTATATATACCATCATGTCATCTGCAAGTAGAGACTGTCTTATTTTTCCTTTCTGATTTTAATTACTTGTATTTCTTTTTCTTGTCCTACTACTCTGAGTAGGACTCCCAGTACTACGTTAAATTAAAATGGTAAATGTAGGCATTGTTGTCTTGTTCATGGTCTTAGAGGAAAGGCTTTTCAATTTTGATTGGTGAATATGATGCTTGTTGTGGGCTTCTCACATCTGGCCTTTATTATGTTGAGGTAATGTGATACCTTTGTACCTAGCTTGAGGTTTTTATCATGAAAGAATGTCAAATTTTTTCAAATGCTTTTTCTGTATCTATTGAGATGACTATATGATTTTTATTCTTCACATTGTCTGATTTGTGGATGTTGAGCCATTCTGGCTATCTTAGCATTAATTCCACTTCATTGTGGTGTATGATCTTTTCAATGTATTGTTGCAATTGGCTTGCTAACTTTCACTGAGAATTTTCCATCTATGTTCCTCAGATATATTGGCCGGTAATTTTTATTTATTTATTTTTTTGTATTGCAGTGTTGTTTTCTGATATTAGTATCAGGGTAATGCTGGCCTCATAAAATGAGTTTGGAAGTGTTCCCTTCTCTTCTATTTTTTGAAAGAGTTTTAGAATTATTGGTACTAAATATTTAAATGTTTGGTAGAATTCACTAGTAAAGCCATCTGGTCCTGGGATTTTTTTAGTTGGAAGATTTTTGATTATTGATTAAATCTCCTTACTATTACTTAGTCTGTTCAGATTTTCCATTTATTCACGATTTAGTTCCGGTGTGCTGTGTGTTTATTTCTTCATAATTTAGTCTTTGTAAGTTGTATTTTTTTTAAGTTTAGTTTTGTATGTTGTATGTACAAATAGGATAAATTCCTATTTATCCAATTCTTCAAATTAGTTATCCAATTTGTTGCTATACAATTGTTCATAGCAGACTCTTATGTTCTTTTTTTTGTTTATATATATTGGGTGTAATGTCTTTGCTTTAATTTCTAATTGTAATTATTAAACATCCTCTATTTTCTTTTCTTTCTTTTTCTTCTTCTCTCTTCTTTACTCCTCCTCCTCTTCCTCCTTCCTCTTCTTCTTCTTCTTCTTCTTCTTCTTCTTCTTCTTCTTCT
>NW_026744680.1:0-2849 GCF_022355385.1 Mustela nigripes
GCCTCCTGTTCTGTCCTGTCAGGTGAGGGGGCTGGCTGCGCCCCCTGGCTCCCGCTGCTCTTCTGCTGATGCCAGGACCCCAGTCCCCCGCCCAGTCCAGGCCTCCCTGCCGCTGCTTGAGCTCCAGGCTAGGGCCGCTGCCGCTGCCGCTCCTGGGTGGCCGAGCTGGGGCCCTGGTGCGGTGTGGCCGGCACTTTTCTCTCCCCAGGGCACAGTGGAGCCGCGAGGGAAGGCCTGAGGGGATCTTCCGTCTGCTCAGTGCCAGTGGACACTCTTCAGGGGTCTCTCTACCTGGTGGGCTCCACACATGGCCATCTTGGAACCCCCGGAATCCCCTTCAGAGACCAGGTGAAGCCCTCCTTGGGGAATCCAGGCTCCTGGGGCCAAAGCAAGTTGATCTTGTGTACTGCTGTGTTTGTTCCCTGGCCTGGCGTGGATTGACAGTTGCTGAATTGATCTATTCTGGGGTCATCAAGGGCAGAGGAAAGAGTTCAGGGCTGGTATCCCCAGGCCTGGGGTCCACACAAGGCTTGGAGCCCTCTTGGCTGTCCCTGACAGAATGACCAAAGAGGAACCCTCAGAAACATGGATCTGCCTTGAACTGGCAGAGCATTCAGGGACAGGAAGGGGAAAGTCTCCTTCGCAGAGTATCTGGAAGCCTACAGTGGAAGATGGAATTGTCTGAGCCATGGTCATTAGTGTTGGGCCAAGGAACCACTGGCTTGCTTCTCCTACCTGCATCCTAGGTCTAAAAGGGTGTCTGGGTGGCTCCCTCAGTGCAGCATCTGTCCAGGGTCCTGGGATCCAGCCCTGCATCTGGCTCCTTGCTCAGTGCAGATCTTGCTTCTCTTTCATCCTCTTCCTCGACTTGTGCTGTCAAATAAAAAAAAAAAGTTAAGAGGGGGGACAAAATGGCACAGAATAGGAGGAGGCGTCTTTTCAACTTGTACCCCCAAATGATCTGATTACCTACCAATCACCCATGAACTCCAATCACCCATGAAATCAGCCTGAGATCAGAATTATACACGTCTGGATCTCTACAGGGGGAGAAGATGCCAGTGGGCAGGTAAAGCGGAGTGGGAACTGAGAACTGATATCAGAAGATAAACAAAAGGGGGAGGGAGCTACCAGAGGTGACCAGTTGGAAAGTAATACCCCAATATGAGCGAGAGTGCCCTGTGTCTGGGGATCAGCATTAACTCGGAGACCGGTTGAAAGCACTCCCAAAGAGCAAAGGATCTCGGGGGAAATTGTGGGAATCGGGGCGGCTAGGGACAGGGGCTTAAGTCCCCAGGCCCAGGACAGCCTCTCCTGGCGCTGAGGCAGAGAGAGTGCAGCAGAGAAACAAGCTCTTGGTCCCTAAGCTGCCAGCGCACCGAGAATGCATGGGTCCCTTTCCTGTGAGGGGATGGGAGCCACACCAGGCGGCAGAATGCGACAGTCCTGCTATAGAGCCTGTGATACTCCCCTGAGAGAGGTATAAAGGCCCAGCCTGTGCCCTTTGATACACGCCCTTGTTTCAGAGCCTGCAACAAACTCTTCCCCCAGAGAGGTGCGCGAAGGCCCAGCCTGGTGCTCTCGGACCTGTGTCCCATTCTCAGAGCCTGAGACCCACGCATGAACCTCTGCCTTCCCTGAAATTGGTGCGTGCAAGGTGGGTGCTCTTAGACCCAGAAAGACCAGGCACTCCCAGCCCGGGCCAGTGGGAAAATCTCAGTGTGCGATTGCTGCTTGGAACCTCTCTAGCGGTCTGGAGGTGCCCAAAGCTGCTGCTGCCGTGGTTTTGGGTACAAGCAAAAGATCCTCCATCCCCAGGGACAGCGACTTGGAACCTGCTCTGCCAGTGGCCAAGGGGGAACTTATTTGGGCTCTGCAGCCAGACTGAGGCTTCTCTCTGAGAAGGAGATCAGGGTGCAGTTTGTTTTCCTCTAAAACTACAAAAACCATCAAAAGCGGTCAAAGTGAGGGGAAAAAAAAGTGAACAAACAAAAAACTGCCAGAGAACAAAAGCCTGAAAAAAAAAAGTTTCCTCAGAGCCCACCCCCTTGAGGGGGGTGGGAGGACTTAAGTCAGGGAACATCATTGACTGAAAACCCACATGGCAGGCCCCTTCCCCAGAAAACAAACCAAGAAAGAAAAAAAAAAAGAGAGAGAGAAAAAAAGTACTACAAGAGAACCACCACTACTTCATAGGAAAACTTTTATTTTTCATTCATTCCCACTATTCTGGTTCATTTTTTTATATATATAGGTAATTTTTTTAACCCCAGCAGGATGGTGGAAGGGGTACATGGCTGAGTGCCTCCCGGGTCTGACCCAGTGTGACACCACCCGGTGCCTGCAGCTGCCCTCTGGAAGGTGTTGCTTTAGTGGCAGAGCCAGAGGGCACCAAGCGTGTGTCTGTCTCCAAAGTCCTAGGCACCACATCACAATGCCTTCCTGAGAAGCAGAATCAAGGACAGTTGCTGATCTTCATTCCTTCCCACCAAAGGTATCTCATACACCATCTTTGGAAGTTGGAGCCAGGGGGCGTCTGGGTGGCTCAGTCGCTTAAGTGTCTGCCTTCAACTCAGGTCATGATCCCAGGGTCCTGGGATCGAGTCCCACACATTTGCCTCCCTGCTCAGCGGGGAACCTGCTTCTCCTTCTCCCTCTGCCATTCCCCCAACTTGTGCTTTCTGGCGCTCTGTGTGTCAAATAAATGAATAAAATGTTTTTTAAAAGTTTGGGCCATACTCTTTCACCATTCTACTTTCCCTGGGGTAATTTGCCACCTCCCTGAATTTACCTGCATCTTTCCCAAAATCTACTTATCTTCCAGCCTTCTTGACCATAATGAGTCTATA
>NW_026744681.1:0-2847 GCF_022355385.1 Mustela nigripes
TGAGCCCTGTCCTCAAGTAAAGCCTCTCAGTGGCAGGCCCCATATGCAGGCTCATGGTCCAGCCACTGAGAGGCTTTACTTGAGGACAGGGCTCAAACTGAGGATCCCAATGTGTGTTTGGGCCCACCGCAGCTCTTAAGAATCGGCAGGGTTCAGGGACCCTACACTACCCTCAGGGGCCCTACTACTACCCCTGTAGGCCCTACAGGGGTCCTACACTGAATGTTGGACAAGATGCCAACCACAAGATTCTGGCGAGAGGGAAGGAGGAGTTATGATTTCTGCATCACGTTCACCCATGGGAAGTGAGTAGAGATAAGGTCTAGGTTTCTATAGCCTGAAACCGAGGTTGGAAAGAGATGGCGACCTAAGGCCATGGCTGTTCAGAAGTTCTCAGTGTACAGCAAGCTGTCTGGGTGTCGGTTGGGAATTCAGGCTGCAGGTTCTGTCAGACAGGGCATTAGTGCACAGGCTAGACTATGTAATTGGTGTACAGTTGAGTGGCGTGCAGGTCTATCCTCATTTGAGGCTTCTGGGTAGACCCATAGGGCAACGTTTTTCTTCTAGAGGGCAGGCAGAGTGCAGCACTGTGTCATCGGAAATCCCAAAAATGGAGGGCGTGTGGTCCAGGAGAGTGAGGACGGAAGTCTGAGAACACTAGCTACACTTAGGTTTTGGGGTGAGGGCACAGCAGGTACACTCTGAAGAGCTGAATCAAGATCTCGTGCATCTGAAGTCAAGGCGAAGATCAGCCATTGGCTCAGGTTGGAGTTTCTTTCCATGATCCGCCTTCATGAAGATTGGGGGTATCATGTGACCTTGGAAGCTTTCCATGATATGAGTTGTGAGGTGGTCCATGCACAAGGACACCTGTGTGACAGTCGAGACCTGTTGGATGGCTCAAGGATGTCCCATAAGGAACGACGCAAGAGCAGGGTTCTAAGGATGGATGCCTGAAGAGCCCAACTCGCATTTCAATTGTCTCCTAGCAACAAGGCAGGTTCAATCTGCTGGCTCTGGGGTAGCAACCGAGGGAGTTTAGTTGAAATGGACTCTCCTGAGGATGGGTCATAATGTGGGATTGTGTCCATGGAGATATTCGAATGGGGTAGTGACTCCGGTGACCTGAAGTTTTCTCCTAACTGGAGGTTATGACACAGCTCCATAGAGCAAGATTCCCATGTGGAGATGAGATTTTTTCTGATTGGTAGATCTGGAAACCCCCTTATGCTGGTATTGGAATCCAGGCCTCTGAGGAGAGATGCCTGAAAACAAAAGCAATGGATCCAATTAGGGCCTAGGTGCCTGTCTTGTTCAATATTCTTTTCTATGGATATCTGTCTAAGGGTCTGATTGGATGTAGTGGCTCAGCTTGTGCCAGATGGTCCCTGTATGTCCACAACATCCTACACTATTGGGATGGCCTCAGAGATTTTGGATGTTTCTCCTAATCTGTCAGTTTGTGCCAAAGGAATGAGCAGAATTCCCTTGGAGAGGGCAGGCACAGTCCTGAGGTGTGGCTCCATGGGGCCCAGCCTTTAGCGTGTGTGGGCGAGGACAATGGAGACTGAAGTGTGAAAACACAAACTTGGCTTAGGTTTTGGGACATAGGTATGGCAGGCCCGATCTACAGACCTTGAGAGTTTGGGGGGCTCTGAACAAAGGGCAAGTGTGTGGTGCTTTTTCAGGTTTTTGTCTCCGGATTATGTGTCAATGGTGGCCGTGGAATGTCAGGCTGGCCTCATCGACCATGGACGAGTATTTCTCTCTGTGGATTTGTCCAAATTCCAAGTGTTTGGGGTCATTCTTTGGGTGGTAGGAGTCCTTTCTTTTTTTTTTTTTTTTTTTCTTTTTTTCTTTTTTTTTTTTTTTTTTTTTAACCTCATGTGTCCCACCAAAGAGGGATTCCAGAAAAGAGCTCTGAATAAGGTTGACTAGACTTCTCAAGCTCTGGCTAGGATTGGGGGAGTGTGGGCATGGCAAGCCCCATATGCAGGCCATTGGTCCAGCCCCAGAGAGGCTTTACTTGAGGCCAGGGTTCATGCTTAGGGTCCTAATGTGTGTTTGTGCCCATCGCAGCCCTCAAGCATGTCTGAGGCCTCATGGGTCATGCTGGGTTCTCATATACTGAACATTGGACAACATGCCAACCACAAGGTTTCTGGTCATGGGGAAGGTGAAGTTCTGATTTCTACATCACGTACACCGCTTAGTTGTGAGTGGAGATAAGGTCTAGGTTCTGAAGCCTGAAGGCCAAGGTTGCGAAGAGATGATGACCTAAGGCCATGGCATGTTCGATGTGTTCAGAGTGTAGCCAGGTGTCTGGGTGTCGATCACGAGGTCTGGGGTCAGGCTGTGTCAGACAGGGCATTAGTGCCCAGGCTAGACTGTATCATTGGGGTACAGTCTAGAGAATTGCAGGTTGATCCTCATTTGATATTTCTGGGTAGACCCCTAGGGCAAAGTCTCTCTTCTGGAGGGCAGACAGAGTGCTGCATTCTAGCTCCAGAATTACCAAAGTGGAAGGCTTGTGGGCCAGGAGTGTGAGGACAGAAGTCTGAGAACGCGAGCTGGCTTAGGTTTTGGGGCGAGGGCAAGGCAGGCACACTCTGCAGAGCTGAATTGAGATCTCATGCATCTGAACTCATGGCGAGGATCAGACGTTGGCTCAGGTGGGAGTTTCTGTCCACGATGTCCTCTACCTGAAGGTGGAGGCATCACGAGGCCATGGAGGTTTTCCCATGGTGCCAGTGTGTGATGATGCAAACAACAAGGATTCCTTCTGCAGGACAGTTGAGACCTGTTGAATGGATCAAGAACACCCCATTAGGAATTTCTCCAGAGCAG
>NW_026744682.1:0-2847 GCF_022355385.1 Mustela nigripes
TTCTCCTGAAGCTGTTTTAAAAAATTGAAGCAGAAGGAAAACTTCCAGACTCTTTCTATGAAGTCAGAAATACCCTGATCCCAAAACCAGGCAAAGACCCTACCAAAATGGATAATTTCAGACCAATATCACTGATGAATATGGATGCTAAGATTCTCAACAAGATCCTTGCAAAGAGGGTCAAACAGCACATTAAAAAGATTATCTACCATGACCAGGTGGGATTCATCCCTGGGCTACAAGGATGGTTCAACATTCATAAATCAATCAATGTCATTGAAAAAATTAATATGAGAAGAGAGAAGAACCACATGGTCCTCTCAATCAAGGCAGAAAAAGCATTTGACAAAATCCAGCATCCATTCGTGATTAAAACGCTGCAAAGTATAGGGATAGAGGGAGCATTCCTGAACTTCATCATATCTATCTATGAAATACCCACAGCAAATATCATCCTCAATGGGAAAAAGCTTGCAGCCTTCCCGTTAAGATCAGGATCACGACAAGGATGCCCACTCTCACCAGTCTTGTTCAACATAGTATTAGAAGTCCTAGCAACAGCAATCAGACAACAAAGAAAAATAAAAGGTATCCAAATTGGCACTGAAGAAGTCAAACTCTCTCTCTTTGCAGATGACATGATTCTTTATATGGAAAACCCAGAAGACTCCACCCCCAAACTACTAGAACTCATACAGCAATTCAGCAACGTGGCAGGATACAAAGTCAATGTATCCTGTATCCACCGAAATCAGTGGCTTTTTTATGCACTAATAATGAAAATACAGAAAGGGAAATCAGAGAATCATTCCATTTACTATAGCACTAAGAACCGTAAGACACCTGGGAATAATCCTAAACAAAGAGATAAATGTTCTGTACTCAAGGAACTATAGAATTCTCATGAAAGTAATTGAAGAAGACCCTAAAAGATGATAGACCATTCCATGCTCTTGGATCGGAAGAATAAACATTGTTACAATGTAGATAATGCCTGGAGCAATCTATACTTTTAATGCTATTCCAATCAAAATTCCACCAGTATTTTTCAAAGAGCTGGAGGAAATAATCGAAAAATTTGTATGGAATCAGAAGAGATCCCGAATCACTAAGGACATTTTGAAAAACAAAAATAAAATCGGGGGCATGACCATACCTGATTTCAAGGTTTACTACAAAGCTGTGATCACCAAGACAGCATGGAACTCGCATAAAAACAGACACACAGACCAGTGGAACAGAGTAGAGAGCCCAGATATGGACCCTTATCTATATAGTCAAATAATCTTTAACAAAACAGGAAAAAATATACAGTGGGAAAAAGTCAGTCTCTTCAATAAATGGTGCTGGGAACAATAGGCAGCTATATGTAGAAAAATGAAATTCGACCATTCTCTTACACCGTACACAAAGATAAACTCAAAATGGATAAAAGACCTCAATGTGAGGCAGGAATCCATCAGAATCCTAGAGAAGAACATAGGCAGAAATCTCTTTGAGATCAGCCACAGCAACTTCTTTCAAGATATGTCTCCAAAGGCAAGGGAAACAAAAGTGAAAATGAACTTTTGGGGCTTCATCAAAATCAAAAGCTTCTGCACAGCAAAGGAAACAGAGGTAACAAAGAAAAGCAAAGAAAACAAAGAGGTAACCCACGGAATGGGAGAAGATATTTGCACATGACAGTACAGAAAAAAGGTTGATATCCAGGATCTATAAAGAACTCCTCAAACTCAACACACCCAAAGCAGACAATCATATCAAAAAATGGGCAGAAGATATGACAAGACACTTCTCCAATGAAGACGTACAAATGGCTATCAGACACATGAAAAATGTTTATCATCACTAGCAAATAATACCACTTTGAGATAGCACCTTACACCAGTTAGAATGGCCAAAATTAGCAAGACAGGAAACAATATGTGTTGGAGGGGATGTGGAGGAATGTGAACCCTTTTCCACTGCTGGTTGGAATGCAAGTTGGTACAGCCTCTTTGGAGAACAGTGTGGAAATTTCTCAAGAAATAAAAAAATAGAACTTCTCTATGACCCTGCAATTGCACTCCTGGGTATTTACCCCAAAGATTCAGATGTCGTGAAAAGAAGGGCCATCTGTACCCCAATGATTATAGCAGCAATGGCCATGGTCACCAAACTGTTGATAGAACCAAGATGCCCTTCAATGGACGAATGGATAAGGAAGATGTAGTCCATAAACACTATGGAGTATTATGCCTCCATCAGAAAAGACGAATACCCAACTTTGGTAGCAACATGGATGGGACTGGAAGAGATAATGCTCAGTGAAATAAGTGAAGGAGAGAGAGTCATTTATCATATGGTTTCACTTATTTGTGGAGCATTACAAATAGCATGGAGGACATGGGGAGATAGAAAAAGGGAGTTGATGGAAATGGGAAGGGGAGGTGAACCATGAGAGACTATGGACTCTGAAAAAAAATCTGAGTGGTTTGAAGTGGAAGGGGGTGGGACGTTGGGGTACGAGGTGGTGGGTATTATAGTGGGCACGGATTGCATGGAGCACTGGGTGTGGTGAAAAAAGTAATAAATACTGTTATGCTGAAAATAAATAAATTAATTAAAAAACTGAGGGTTTTAAAGGGGCGGGGTTGGGAGTTTGGGGTACCAGGTGGTGGGTATAATAAAGGGCATGGATTGCATGGAACGCTGGGTGTGGTACAAAAACAATGAATACTGTTATGCTGAAAATAAATTAATAAAATTTTTTAAAAAACCATCTTGTGGGAAAAAAAAATCTATACTGCCTAGTGCATTCGATCCTTTTAATGCCATTTGGATGAAAATTCCACCGGTATCATTCAA
>NW_026744683.1:0-2630 GCF_022355385.1 Mustela nigripes
ATGAGTGTGTCAAGTTTCAAAGTGAAAGGAGGCAGCACAGTGCATTCAGGAAACTACAGCAAGTTCATGATAACCGACAGCTGATCTGGCAGCATCACCTGGGGATGGAGGCTGAGCCCCGGGGTTAACACTGGGGTGACATGGTTTGTATACTATGCCGAGGAGGTGAGGTACTACACTGTGGGGGCAGAGGGAGCTACCGGAGGATTTCAAATATCAGAATCGTAACCATAATAGAGTATTTAATTGCATCCTAGCTTTCATCAAGGGTAAGATGCACTCTAGTTTATGTTCGGCGAAGAAAGAGAAATGCTGTCAGTTAAACTAGGATATGTCGTTAAGTGCAAGCGGAGTGCCACCTTAAGAGATATTAAAATGAAGGGGGGAGGACAAATCTTAGAACAAGTAAACTGTGGTACTAGAATAATTAAGAAAGGTCAAACACTTGGATCAACAAAATAAGTGATCATTGCTTACCCTGTGCACCCAACTATATTAAGTCTTAGAACAAGAGACATTGTCATCTTGATGCCCCGCAGCTGTTAGACCCAAGGTACAAAGGGCAGTAGCCAACGACCAGCAGGCCCCAAGTGCCATGTGCAGACTTAAGAGCAACTGCCTTTGAGAGAGGAAACGGTTGAGAGTGGGCTTTCTGAGGTAGAGAATTATTAGCTGGGAAATTAGGAAAATTGACACAGAATCAGAATTGATGCCCCTACATAACACAGTTGGTGAAACTTCCCTTCTCAGAGATCTTGAGGCTCCTCAGAAATGTATTTTTCATTTTGGACGGAACATTCAGGATAAATATGATCTGTTCGTGTTCCTGGTTCTCTCATCAGGACTGTTTCTTAGGCTTCACTGGCACAAGAAAAGGGTTTTGATAGTCCAGGGTCAATCCTGAAAAAAGCAAAGCACGGTATCTATGAAAAAACTAACCCCTCAGAAGAGAACAACAGATGAATGGCCAGGCCGACCTGACCCTGCAGGATAGGTAAGGTTGGTCCGGCAGCAGGGGTAGAGGGGAAGTGCCCATCTCCTGCTAGAGGAGCTAGAGAAGACCCATTCCCGAGAGACCACCAGGAGAGGAGAGCAGTAGGTGCTGATGATGAAGAATATTTTCATCAACAGAGAAGGTCAAAATGACAAAGTTCCAGGATCAGAGTAAACCTATGGGATTAAAAAATAAGAAATAAAAAAAAAGATTTTTTTGAAAGAAATTATTTTTAAAGGAATTTAAACAAAAGTCCTTTTTAAGAGACAGTTGGCAGTTTCAACCAAAAACACAACTCACTGAGAGAATCGCCGCATTATTTATTGCGGTAGAAAAGACCTGGAATGTAGAAAGACCCATTCTGTAGAGGAAAAAATAGAATCACCAACAGGCCTCATGCCTTGCACAGCCAGTGGCTAGAATCCCTGCCTCATGAGACCCTGTGCTAGAAGGCCGATAGAACCATCTCAACTATGTTAGTCTATCTTGGAAGCCAACAAGTGTTTGCCTTGTTAAGAGCACGCTAACAATCAGTCACGTTATGTTATAATGATTGTCGATATCTTTAAAAGCCTTGTCAAGTGCCTTTTTGAGTAACCCTCACACCACCCTTAGAGAAATTTATCTGTGGTTCACCTCTTTGAAATACCTCACTGTTGTTCCACATTTACCATAGCCAGAAAAAAAAAAAAAAAAGCTTTTTATTAACAAAGTGTTCAGAAGGGGGCGCCACTGTAAATAATGATAATTTTCGATGCTGGGACTACTTTGTTGCAGAAACAGCTGAAAGCAATCAGGTCAGAGCGAACCAAGGGCTGGAGGGATTTTTAAAATTACAAAAACCGAACCAAATAAAACCAAAACAAAAATCATATCAAATGGCCAAGACTTCAAGATTGCTACTAAAGGTATGACATTCTCCTAAGACATGCGTGTGACTTCATCAATATATTTATATATTTATATTTGAAGAAGAAAGAACTATTTGAAGCAGCAAATCCACGTTGATTAAAAATTACCAGATATGGGGCTCCTGGGTGGCTCAGTGGTTTAGGCCTCTGCCTTCGACTCAGCTCATGATTTCAGGGTCCTGGTATGGAGCCCCACATCAGGCTCTCTGCTCAGTGGGTAGCGTGCTTCCTCCTCTCTCTGCCTGCCTCTTTACCTATTTGTGATCTGTCTGTCTGATGGGTAAATAAGATCTTTAAAAAAAGAATTACGAGGTGTGAAATACATCGAGGGTATGGGAAGGAAAATGATTTCACCTGATCTGACTAGGAAGTGCTTGAAGCATGAAGTAAAGTGCTATAAAAAGAGTAAAGACCTGGGAAATATAAGGGGAAAAAATCCCTAGAACATCAGCAATAATAACTGGCTGCTCTTTAAGGATCCAGATACTGCGGTAGGCAAAGAAGAGCTGGTCTTAGCCAGAGGATGATCTCCGTTTGTCTTCATGATCTGCCATTTCCTGCAAGCCAGGCATGGGGCGCTGCACTAGAGCTGCAAATGTTGGGGGGCCCTCACTGCCCCTTTTCTCTTCTCAGGGGGACAACCGGCATGTCCATTGTGCAGTGTGACAGGCTTTACCACAGGGAGAGAAAAGACTGCCAAGGGTAGGTTGGAGCTGGGAAAAGCC
>NW_026744683.1:2730-2846 GCF_022355385.1 Mustela nigripes
GCCCTCACTGCCCCTTTTCTCTTCTCAGGGGGACAACCGGCATGTCCATTGTGCAGTGTGACAGGCTTTACCACAGGGAGAGAAAAGACTGCCAAGGGTAGGTTGGAGCTGGGAAA
>NW_026744684.1:0-2846 GCF_022355385.1 Mustela nigripes
CCTCAGCGGAACAGACTTTTAAAAGTCCTGATTTTGTGCGCCGTTGCTCTGCCGCTTGCCGGGATCCGGCCCCTCCCCCTGGGGTCTATCTTCCCGTCGCTTTGGATTCACTTCTCCTCCGGTCCTACCTTTCAGAAAGTGGTTGTTTTTCTGTTTCCAGAATTGCTGTTTTTCTTCTCTTTGATCTGCCGATGGATTTTCAGGTGTTTGCAATCTTTAGATAAGCTATCTAGCTGATCTCCGGCTAGCTGAAGTAGTCTCAGCCTGCTACTTCTCCGCCATCTTGATTCCTCCCCCCCAGTATAGACATTTTAATAATGTTTACTCCTTGATCCATGAGCATGGAATGGTCTTCCATCTTTTTGTGTCTTGTTCAATTTCTTTGAAGTACAGATCCTTTACCTCTTTGGTTAGGTTTATTCCCAGGTATCTTATGGTTCTTGGTGCTATAGTAAATGGAATCGATTCTCTAATTCCCCTTTCTATATTTTCATGGTGGATAACCTTTTTAATATACTGTTGGATCCTATTAGCTAGGATCTTGTTGAGAATCTTTAACATCCATATTAATCAGGAATATTGGTCTGAAATTCTCCTTTTTGGTGGGTCTTTGCCTGGTTTGGGGATCAGGGTAATGCTGGCTTCATAAGAAGAGTCTGAAAGTTTGCCTTCTGTTTTTTATTTTTTGAAACAGCTTTAGGAGAATAGGTATTATTTCTTCATTGAATGTTTGGTAAAATTCCCCAGGGAATCATCAGGTCCTGGGCTCTTGTTTTTTTGGGAGGTTTTTGATCACTGATTCAATCTCGTTACTAGATATTGTTCTATTCAGGTTGTCAATTTCTTCCTGATTCAGTTTTGGAAGTTTATAGGTTTCCAGGAATGCATCCATTTCATCTAGGTTGCTTAACCTATTGGCATATAACTGTTGATAATAATTTCTGATGATTGTTTCTATTTTCTTGCTGTTGGTTGTCATCTCTCCCTTTTCATTCATAATTTTATTAATTTGGGTCCTTTTTCTTTTCTTTTGGATTAGTTTAGCCAATGGTTTATTGATCTTATTGATTCTTCCAAAAAACCACCTTCTAGTTTTGTTGATAGGTGTGTAATTTACATAAGTTAGTGTCCATAAAAAAAGTGTCCCAGAGGAACACTGCATGAATGATACTACATATTTCTTTCAACTTGGAAAACTATGGATCGATAAGGAATGGTTGGATGTAGAAGGAAGACAATTTCATTAAGGGGCCAAAGACCCAAGTTCTGGCTCCTACTTCATCTCAGAGAGACCTGAGGAAGTTAATATTCCTCTGACTCTGGGGGTTCCATGAATCAAGTGATTTGTTGATGTGTTCTAGTGTATCTCTAGTTTCTATCTCATTGATCTCTGCTCTAATCTTGATTATTTCCCTTCTTGTGTGTGGGGTTGGCTTAATTTGTTTCTGATTCTCCAGTTCTTTAAGGTGTAAAGAGAGCTGGTGTATTCTGGATTTTTCAGTTTTTTTTTGAGGGAGGCTTGGATGGCTATGTACTTCCCTCTTATGACTGCCTTTGTTGTATCCCATAGGTTTGGGACCAAAATGTCTTCATTCTTTTTGGTTTCCATGAAGTGTTTAAGTTTTTCTTTGATTTCCTGATTGATCCAAACATTCTTAATCAAGGTGGTCTTCAGTTTCCATGTGTTTGAATTCCTTCCTAACTTTTTCCTGTGGTTGAGTTGCAGTTACAAAGCACTGTGGTCTGAGAATATGTAGGGAATAGTCTCAGTCTTTTGGTATTGGATGAGCCCTGATTTGTGACCCAGTGTGTGGTCTATTCTGGAGAAAGTTCCATGTGCACTCAAGAAGAATGAGTGCTTGCTAGTATTTTATTTACCATTATAGTCTAGTAAGAATCTTTTTCTGTGGCATATTTATTTATTTATTTATTTATTTGACAGACAGAGATCACAAGTAGGCAGAGAGGCAGGCAGAGAGAGAGGAAGGAAAGCAGGCCTCTCACTGAGCAGAGCGTCCATGCAGACCCTATCCAAGAACCTTGAGACCATGACCTGAGCCAAGGGCAGAGGCTTTATCCCACTGAGTGACCCAGATGTCCCTTTCTCTCTCTCTCTTTTTAAACAAAAAAGGAATATATTACAAATAATTACTTGTAATTACTATAAGTATTTGCTTTCATATGGTATAATCAGCTCTATTTCATATTAAATTCTTTAAAGAATCTATGCATACTGAAATAACAATGTTTTCTGGAACTTAGCTAACATATGGGATACTTTTTGGAAACTAGCCTGTTGGGATTTTATTGGCACTTTTCACTTTCTAGAAGAGCAGATATTACATAGAATTCCTGATATTTAGCCTCCTGTATATAGTCATCATTTTGAGTAGATGTACTTCACTTACCCAACAAATATTTATTGAGCACTTAGTATATACCAGGGACTGTGTTACATTTTGAGGATGCCAAAATAATTAGATAGGAAATCTCTTATGAAGCTGTTAGATAATCTCTAGGCTTGAGATCAGCAAGTGTGTGGGAACACTAAGAGCTGTCGCATTCAGAAAGAGTTATAAAAAGCTAAAAAGAAATACACTTATTCAATATATCTGTATCAGGCAGGAAGCCCAGAGTTTTAAAAATATTTAATTTTTGTGTTTTATAATCATGGTAACATTCCAAATTAGAAACTTCTTTTTTTAAATATTTTAATTATTTTCAGCATAACAGTATTCATTGTTTTTTTTGTTTGTTTGTTTGTTTTTTGTTTTTTTATTTTATTTATTTTTTTTATTAATTTTTTATAAACATATATTTTTATCCCCAGGGGTACAGGTCTGTGA
>NW_026744685.1:0-2846 GCF_022355385.1 Mustela nigripes
GAAGCAGTCAATTGCCATTCTTGTCCAAGGTTAACTAGTTTTGCTCTTCTCAGCCCCATTCTCTAGTCCTTTAGGATGGCTTGCCTTCCAAAACGGTTCTCCGAAAACCCACCACAAGCACTTCCACTGATACCTTGTTCGTGTGTTTCCAGAAGCACAGCTGAGCCTTAGCATTCCCCCCCAACCCCACATGAACTGGGGCAACATTCTGTGCAGCCCCAAAGACTCACATGAAGTTGAGGGTTTGTAGTTGCCTTCCATCTCTTCAGGCTCAGTGTAAAAGTGCCACGAAGGCTTCCGCAACTCGGCCTCTGATGAGAGAGGCTGAATACTGCAGTACTCCTTGTAGGACAGAGGGGGGGCTTACTTCCCAGAATCTGTGAGACAGAGAAGTTAAAGTGTGTACACCGATTTCTGACGGAGGAAACTGTCATGATGATCTCGTACACAATGGCTCAGTCTCCAAAATCCAGGCAGTAACCACAAGGGAATGCAGGAGGGCACCTTCCAATATTACTTTCACTAAATCTGTCCCCACATTATGCACACCTGAGTACCTGGATTGCATCAGACACTGGATTACTAATGGAAAGAGAGGGATCTTATTACTCACTGGTGCTGACTGTATTTCTTTCCAGAATATCAACTGAATCATGAGGAGGAAGAAGGCCAAGACCCTCTATGCCCCAGGTAACTCTGAAGAAACTTGGCTTCCTTTAGGGGTGAATTGAAGGACTGTATTTCAAGGAACAATTAGAAACTGACAAACCTATCTCTTTCATCCCTCCTCCAATCACAAACCATCTCCTTGAACCACGACGTGTGTCTTCCCTGTGTTACACGTCTCCGTTCATTAATGGACTCCTCCATTTCAGTCACCTGCAGTCACTTGACCTGCATGAATTGACTAGTCAGTGGGATTCTCAACATTGCCCTCTTCTCTTCTTTTACTAAATCCACAGAGAGAGGCAGAGCTGTGTCTCCCTCCTCGGTCTTACCACATTAAGGATACACTGTAGAAAAAGAATACCTAGGAAACATATCACGTCACGTCACGTCACAGTAGTTAGAGAAAGAGGCACTGAGGTCACGAGATCGCTCGAGGCTGAGGATGCATTTGAAAAGGCATCCTGGGTTCACTAGGTCCCTGAAGGTAACAGCCACAAAATTTATGCAAAAGTGTCGAAGCCACCTTTCAAACGCTCGATGCATACTCTGAGCCACGACTTCTATTCTACCATCCTTCAGTTTGTTACTCAGAAGCTTAGATCTGTAGCCTCTACCCTGAGACCCTTCTGTTGTCTGGCTATATGTACATCCCCCTAGCAGCCAAAACCTGCCCCTGAAACAGGAGGGTAGTTTCTGCGAGGAGGCGTTCCTTTCTCACGACTCTACTACTCGGCCTCCCATTAACAGCGGTAGGATACTGGGGTGTCTCCTTTCCTTGATTTCACGGTCAGATCTCCCAACCCTCCCAGGCCCAGCAGAAAGCTTCCAGAGGTGGAAGAGCAGGACGCCCAAGGAGACTCACTGGATGAATGCTATCTGACTTACTCAGCCCTTCCTGACCTGGCTGACCTGCAAGGGACCTCTACGAGGGCTGGCATAAACTCATTCGACGACATGGACAACTCTTCTGCTCTGGCAGTAGCTAGTGAGTCCACCATGGTGCAGCTGACAAAGCTCCAAATCGACCACCAGGCCGACCCACTAGGTTTGCTATCCCAGCCTCCGCTTATGCTGACAGGTGTCACCGCTGTGTAGGAGCCCGGTAGACATGGGGATAAGAGTCAGGCTCTGGGATACCCTTTTCAGCAAAGACCTCAGCTGAGAAATGCACCTGCCCTTTGATCCTCATCCCAGGCCCTGCTTAGGGCTTCTGACAGAAGTTAGGACATTGCAATCAAGGCAGATGTGACAACTCACACTCCCTTCGGCTGCGTAAGCTGAGGTGTCTGTCTTCGTTCCTCATTTCCATTAAATGTCTCTCCTCATCTGCCATGCTCTCCTTTTCATTCCCATACAATGTCCCTTGAATTGTTGTGCCCGTCCAGAGATGCCATCAGCCTTGCCTAGGTCTTGGGATTTGTCCTTTCCCTGGTTTGACTGCTCTCATCCCCACTGTCTGTGTGCTCTGTGTTAGCTCTCTTCACGGAGTCAACGTTACTGTATGAGGCCATCAACACCTCTGCCATCAGCTGGCTTAGATGCTTCCCGCAAGTAAAGCGGAGCCTGGGCTTTGCCTCTCCCCGTGCACAGCTCCTATGTCTGTGGAGCGCAAAGGATTGTACACAAAAGTTTCCGTTCGGCTGGTGGGTTTGCAGATTTGATCCGTCAGTCTGGTCTCTGTCTAAATGTAATTAAGCCATCATCACACCTAGAGTATCTCATGGGGTGAGGTAATGAGAGAAGTTTGCAATAAGGCTTTAGAATCGAGGGAGGCTGTTCCCCAGTACCTGTAGGAAAACACATGTGTCACTCTGTACAGAGACCCTTTGTCTGTGGCCTGACCACTACGGGGAGCTCGGGCCCGAAGGCTGCGGAAAGCATGCTGTGGCAAATTCCCAAGACACTCCCTGAAACCTCCTGGAGGACTTCTTCCATGCCTTCCTCTGCCCCGCTAAGGATTATTCTCCCCATATGGTAGTTGTAGTAGATGCTTGGTTTTAATGTACAAGTGGTGATCTGTGCAAAGTGACTGGCCCTGTCTGTCTGCATTTCTAGGAAGTCCTAATGATCTTTTTGAGGAAGAGGACCAAGACACCCTAGGCCCCAGGTAATTCTGAAGAACCTTGGCTTCGTTCAGTGGTGAATTGAAGGACTATTTCAAGGAACAAATAGAAACT
>NW_026744686.1:0-2846 GCF_022355385.1 Mustela nigripes
AGGACTTTTAAAGTCTGTTCCGCTGAGGGACATCGCTCCAGAGGCTAAACCGGGGCGAAGCCCACGCGGGGTCAGCGTGGCCTCAGGTCCCGCAGGGTCACAGAAGGATGGGGGTGTCTGAGTGTCGCAGAGCTTGCGGGTATTGGAACGGGGTAAATTGACTTTTAATTAAAAAAAAAAAAAGTATGGGCTGTGTAAAGGGAGTGCTATGGATAATGGTTGGAAGTTCCAGTGTGTTCTTAATGTGAAATCGTCATTGCTGAGGTCTCAGGCTATAAATGTACTTGTTTGTAAAGGAGGTATTTGGGATTTTGTAAGGCACATGATTGCTTATAAAGGGCATAGCAGAATAAAAGCAGCAGAAGTTTGAATTAGATGATCAGGAGCCTTAACCCCAGCTTTACACTGATGTAAATGTTCTCAGAAAGCTGAGGTGCAAAGTTTCAGCTAGTGAAAGGATGAAAAGTTGTAATATTTAAATGAAATAAAGCTTCCTAAATATATACTGAACATTCTCTTCTTGTTCCCTCTAGATCCAACCTTGCTTCTCTACCTTGCACTTTATTAATACTATTAAATTAGCCTCCCTTCTGGTATATTTTGGATTCAGACAATAAAAGTTATCCATAGGAGAAAGGAAAGTGAGAGAAGAAATTGATGCAGGTATTTCTTCCCCCAGGTCCCTTCCTGTAAGGTTAGTGGGGACCATCTTTCCCTGCTGAAAAAGGACCCTGGTGTCCTAGAAGATGCCCCTTTTCCACCCCACTATTTCTACTTCTGCTGGGTTCTGATAAACCCTCCTACCCCTAACTCATCTAATTTAGTGTAATAGTGATTTTCCTGCGATGGTTTTCTCCAGAGTGCATCATTACTTGTTGACTTCCTTCAAACCCTTTCACATCTTTGTAAATAATACCCTTATTTACTTTCTTCAAATGCCGCCACCCTCTTTTCAGGACAGGGAGGTTCAGAAGGAGAGGAATAGAATCTCAAACAGGCTCTATGCCCAGTGTAGAGACTGACAGGGGGCTCAATCTCACAATCCCAAGATCATGACCTGAGCTGAAATCAAAAGTTGTACTCTTAACCAACTGAGCCACCCAAGTGCCCCAAACATTCCTTTTTGATATGCCATCTGTTCTCCAACCAGAATGCTGATGGAATCATTATTACTATTATCATTATCATAATTACTAAAGAGTGTTCTCATTGAATGCCATGGCAACTGCTACTATGAAGGAGATTCATAGTAACTGCCTTGAGATTGTGAGAGCTGTCAAGTGACACATGGAAATGCAGAACCATGCTTCTTGTGATTAGTCATTTAAAGTGTCAAACATCATTAAAGGACTAAAAAATGTTCATATCTATTGAAAAATGAACCAGTTTACTAATTATATATGTATATTTGGTTGGATATTGTTGAAAATTGCACATGTAACTATCAAATTCTCTAATTTAAAATGTAAAAATAAGACAAAAATGGGTTTTATCTTTTTCATAATGAGAATCTTGACAAATATGTTATATATGTCAACCAGAGTGGGTAGGATGGGGATTTGTGGGAAGGAACCCTCTGTCTTCAGCTCTGGGGAGGCAGGCCAGAGTGATTACAGCTGTGAACAGCTCATCCTGCCCTGATCCATGCCTCTGACTCCAGTAGCAGACTCACTGTAGGGACTGGTTTCATACTTGCTGGGATAAACAGCAGCAAACAAAATCGATTCCATTGCAAGAATAGAAAATAGAAGATAGTAAGAACTGGGCTCAATGCATCAAACAATTTTGGCAAAAGATACAAAATAGAAGAGGATCAAAATATGCTTTTAATTAAGATTGCTACAAACCACATCAAATAATTTAAGTAACCTTTTTAAAACTACACACCAGCTAACATTTTTCAGTCCCTTTTCTGAAGCAGTTTAATACATATCAGAGAATATCAGCTGATTCACCTTTATAAAGCCAGGGGAAAATAAATTAGGATGAGAGATTCTCCTCCTAGTAAATGTTAAGAAGATGGGCATTCATTTTCTTGATGTTTCCTATCAGTGAGATTTCCAATAACCCACTGTTTCAGGCAATTCACTCCTTCTACTTCATTTGGTAGACCCAGGCATTGGGATTGATTGCTACAGGTTTAATATAGCTACGACTAATGGGTTGTAGATTGTTTTATAATCAAGCCTTGCTTGAAATGTCTATTAAAGTTTGCCCCAGGAATCAGAATGTCAAAGTACCTGGGACAAATGACTTTCTCCAAGTCAGGTATAAAAACAGCTCCTAACAAGAGAGCAGAGTAATTGTTTATACCAGAACTTACTAAAGTTAACAAAAACAAGCCAAAAATTAACAACATATACTAGTGTTTTAAGCAATAAGATTTGAAGACATCTTTGGAGATAAAATTTATTGTTTCACAGGCCACTGGTGACACAGTGGGTAACATAAAATCGTGAAGGTGTGTTGTTGCTTTTCACACAGAATGTTGGCAGTGGTTTTGACACTGAATGCACACTGACATCAGAGATATCAGTTTAATAATCTTGAAATTCCTTCAAATGTAAACCTTTTTAAATCATTTGAACTTTGGTTTTTCAAGAATGAACATCTTATGGATTTAAATAAGAAGGGTTAGGACAATAAATTGAACCCAATTATCTAGGTCTTACCATGGAGGCACAACATGGTCTCTGATGACATTTTTTTTTTCATTTTATAATTTTATATTTTTTATAAACATATATTTTTATCCCCAGGGGTACAGGTCTGTGAATCACCAGGTTTACACACTTCACAGCACTCACCCAAGCACATACCCTCCCCAATGTCCATAATCCCACCCC
>NW_026744687.1:0-2845 GCF_022355385.1 Mustela nigripes
GAATTCCTCTAAGTGAGTTGAATATGCTATGCCTTTTTATTCAAAGAGACACAATCCACAAATTTTACAGAAGCAAGAGGTTGTCTTTGAGGCTGCTTGGGAAAGAATATCTTGTGGTGAATATCAAGCCACCTGAACAAACATGAGTCCAGTATTGGTCTCCCCAAGAGAGCTTTCTCAGGATGGAAGGTGGAGAAGCCACCATTTTCATCTCTAGAAAAGCGGAGAGAAGTTTACTTTAAGAACACTGGGACTCCATCTGAACCTAACTTGTGCCCTGTCTAAATCTTGGGATGGAAAGAGGTGGTAGGCACATACATGAGATCTGCTATCCCTCCTGAAACTTATTTCAGGAGGGATAACAATGCCAGATTTAGAAATGAGTCCACAGACTGTCTATTTCTCACCGTCCCCATTTTCCCTCCACCATTCCCAGTTTGGATGCCAGAGAGGAGAAGGGGAATAGGGAAGTTATAATGGACTGTTATGGTGAGGAGAAGAATATAGACTGCTGTTGATGTGAGTATCTGCAAAAAGGCAGACAAAGGAGAAGCAGGCATTAAATAAGACCTTTATAATTGGGAAACTTCTTTGGTTAATGTACTTCCCCACCTAAAATTATTGTGGCGTTTAGCTATAGGCGTTCAAATGGAACAATCCTGTAACTCCCCAGGGAACAATGCTCTTGGTTTGGGGTTGGAGTTGTTAATGGAAACAGATTATAGGAGACTGTCCTTGTAATCAGCTGGGGGTCGGGGGGGAAGCCTATGCCTCCTTCCCCTGCCTCACCAAGGTATCTAACTATTAATCCCAAAAAACTATAAGTGTCTAGCTAATTTGGAAAAAAGGTCTTTGTAAGTGTGATTAAGTGAAGGATCTTGAAATGAGATATCCTGGATTATCTGTGTGGGTCCTACATACTATCACAAGTGTCCTTATAGGGTCAGAGGTAAAGGGAGATCTTACAGACAGAAAAGGAGGAAGCAGTGTGACTACAGAGGCAGAGGTGGGAGTAATGTAGTCACAAGCCAACAAATGCCAGCAGTCACCAGAGTTGGAAGAAAAAAGGAGTGGATTCTTCCCTTAGGGCCTCTCCCCTTATGGTCTTACTAACATCTTCTTGATTTTGGCCCAGTGATACCGATTTTAGACTTGTGGCCTCTAGAACTGTAAGAGAATATGTTCCTGGCATTGTAGACCACCAAGTTTGTGCTCAAATTGTTTTGTTTTGTTTTGTTTTGTTTTGTTTTTACAGCAACCATAGGAAATGAAGACAGTCTTGGAATCGGGCCACAGGTAAATTACTGGGAACTCAATGCCTCAACATGGAAATGTGTAGTAAACAAGGAAAAAGTCAAATTGTTCAAGAGTTGGTCACACTGGTCCACTGCAACCCAGGATCAGGTGGTGACAGGCAGGTAGAGAGGCCCAGAGCAGAGCAAGAAGAGAAAGAATGAGGTGCAGCTGAGGGATAGGACACGTTCATGAGTACAATGGGTTATGGCAGCTTTTGTGAGTTACTTGGCCTGTCCTGGGAAGATTGGAAGGTTGGCTCTAAAGTCACTTGTCATCATCTCCAGACATTGAATTTATAGGGCCATGTGGAATACAAAATAATGCCCTCTCTCCTGGATTACCACCAGAAGGCTCAGTGCAGCAACAGTGCAAGAGGGAATTTGCTAGGCCTGAAGTACTCATACTTCTTTTATCCTTGATTATCCAAAGCTTATCCTCACTATCTGCCTCCATACACACTTCCAGAGAAGAGTGAAGGGAGCAACTTTGGTTCCTGAGGACAACTTGGACCGAAACAACTTCACCCATAAAGTGAGCCCATGACTGTAGTTGCTTATGTCTTTTTCTCTCCTACTTTCATTTATTTCTTTTCTCCTCTCTTCATTTGACTTGTCAGCACAACAGAGGAGTTGATACTGAATTATTAAAATGTATTATACACTCTGAGTTGTTTTAAAGGAAAGCATAAGTATTAATATTTATTATCTACCCATTGATTACCTATGTATCTTTGTATGATGAAGTTCCAATAAAAATGAAATCCTTTAGACAGACTAAATTGAGAATTATTATAAGTTTGGAAAGGTCTCAGGAACAGAGGTAGAGGGAGTTTCAGGAACAAAAACCCTTCAAATGCATTTTTTTTAAAGATTTTATTGATTTATTTGACAGATAAGAGGTCACAAGTAGACAGAGAGGCAGGCAGAGAGAGAGGAGGAAGCCCATTCCCCACTGAGCAGAGAACCTGACGCCGGGCTTGATCCTAGGACCCTGGGATCATGGCCTGAGCCGAAGGCAGAGGCTTTAACCCACTGAGCCACCCACCCAGGCGCCCCTAAAACCCCTCAAATGAATGAGGTTTATCACCTCCCATATTGTGAGAAATAATCTAAAGTCTCCATTTCAGCTTTTCCATGTTGGTTTATTTGTTCACTCACTTCTTTGTTCTTTCACTCATTCATTGATTTAAGCACCTACCAAGTGCAGGTGGTGTGCCAAGCATGGGGATTACAAAGCCCAAGAAGCCTCAGAGGCTGTGACTTGGTGGCTTGCCCAGTGTTCTCTTTTTAATTGGAATTTGCGTGCTTTCTCCATTTTACACAGACTTCATCTCTCCCTACTGTGTTAGGGATGGCTGTATAGATGGCTTTATATATTTACATTATCTGCCTGATCCCTGAAGACAATAGAGTTTTAGACACCTCGCTTAAATTCTGTTTGTGAAGAACAGTCTCTGGGACTGCTCTCATTTCAGACTTGAATTCTTGAATCATTATCAACCCCCCATAGCAACTGGAGACATGGAGCTTGGGAACCAAGACTAGAATGA
>NW_026744688.1:0-662 GCF_022355385.1 Mustela nigripes
GGGGTTTTGGGAGAAGGGGGTGGGATTATGGACATTGGGAAGGGTATGTGCTTTGGTGAGTGCTGTGAAGTGTGTAAACCTGGTGATTCACAGACCTGTACCCCTGGGGATGAAAATATATGTTTATAAAAAATAAAAAATTAATTGAATATGAAAAAAAAACATACTTCAATACCCATCACAAATGTTACCCCCTCAATTAAGTCCTCCTGGATTCATCTATCCAGGAGGACAAGAGAAAATTACATGTGATTTGTGTTTTAAGCAGAACTTGAAGATTTCAACATATGTGTTAATGACAGACTAAGCACTTTACATGTGTTATCTTTTTGATTTCTCACAACAGCCTTAGATGGTAGTTACTGTAGTTACTAATACTATTCACTTGTTTATATTTGGAAAAGGGGCATTGGTGCCTAGCTAGAAGTCATTCAGGAAGTAAATACTGAAGCTGATACATAAACTGGGTATTTGTGATTCCAGTGTAAGCCTTAGTTTCCCTTAAAAAATTACAATTATCATATGGTTTCACTTATTTGTGGAGCATAACAAATAGCAAAGAGGACAAGGGGAGTTAGAGAGGAGAAGGGAGTTGAGGGAAATTGGAAGGGGAGGTGAACTATGAGAGACTATGGACTCTGAAAAACAATCTGAGGGTTTTG
>NW_026744688.1:762-2845 GCF_022355385.1 Mustela nigripes
AGGGGGAGGTGAACTATGAGAGACTATGGACTCTGAAAAACAATCTGAGGGTTTTGAAGGGGTGGGGGGTGGGAGGTTGGGGGAACCAGGTGGTGGGTATCGGAGACGGCCCGGATTGCATGGAGCACTGGATGTGGTGAAAAAACAATGAATACTGTTATGCTGAAAATAAACTTAAAAAATTAAAAAAATTATTGAAAAAATCTGAGTGAGTGAGATTTCAGTGTCATAATTATGCAGGGAAGAAATTGATGGAGTGTAGTGAAGTTCCCAAAGTTTCTCCTGTGGGTTATTGAAAAATCCTCTGCAGGTTGTTAGGACAGACCCCTCAGAGGGGATGCCGTAATGAAATCAATATATTTAAAAATGTATCTGAACAGAGGTTGTTGGCATTGTATTGACTAAAGAATCATGGCCTCATAAAAGAAACCTGGTGAGAACCCAACATAATGTGGTGGCTTGATTCCTAAGTCATTTCAGAATAGCCAACCACAGATTTATGCTCAAGCAGAGGGCCTGCTCTCTTGGGGAAGTCTGAGGATCTCTGAGGCTGTTTATACTTCTGTCCTAGGTTCTGATTTGCCTTACCCCATCCTCAAGTCATTTGGTAGTATTGAGAGAGAAGTTGCTGAGTAGAAATGTGTATGTGAACAATGTGACAGAAGCAAGAAAAGAAAACAAACTAGTAATTGAGAGAAATTAGATATTTCATATCCATTTTGGCAAAGTGTAACCATTAAGGGTGTGCATTTTGGAACCAGACACCTGGGTTCAAATTCTGGCTCTGCCACTTAATACCTGTGCTACTTCCTATAAGTAATTTAACCTTTTTTGAGTCATTGTTTTCTCATCTGTACAATGCAATTATTCACCTCAAAGAAATATGTTGAACATTGCTAAAGAAAATGAAGATCTAAAATGCTTACAAGGAGAAAATTTGCATATTTTTCTCCTGATTCTTCCAGAAACACTGCATGATGGAGAATATATTTTTAAATTCTTAAATTTTAGTATAGTTGACATGATAGAGAATATTTTATTACCTTCTTTTCTGAGTAGGGAAATTGTGGCTCACCGAGGTTATTTAATTTGCTATAGGTTGGAAAGCTGGCAGGAAGCAGATGCAGTATTTAGATAGGCACAGGATAACTCTATTAGTTGATATCCCCTGAATTCCTGGAATTATTTCCTTGGTCCCATGGAGATCACAGTGCCCTTCCACTCAAGAGTCTCCCCAAGGCACTCTTCATGTCTTTGTTTCTCAGGCTATAGGTGAACGGATTCAGCATGGGAGTCACCACAGCATACATCACTGCTGCAATCCTGTCCTTGCTGGCTGAATCAGCAGAGGAGTGAACAAAGTAGACCCCAATAGCAGACACATAGAACAAGCAAACAGCTTAGAGGTGGGAGCTGCATGTGGAGAAGGCCTTCCACTTCCCACTCATTGATGGGACTCTCACAATGGCAGCCATGATGTGGACATAGGAAATGATAATTAGCCTAATTAGGGGATCAAGGTGGTTAAGGTCCCTCCCCAGTATATTAGCACACACTGGTTGACATAAGTATTGGAACAAGAGAGCTTCAACAGGGGGAGAAGCTCACAAAGGAAGTGGGGGATAATGTTGTCAGTGCAGAAGGATAACTGAGCCAGGAGAATGGTGTGGGCCAGAGAGTATGACTCAGTGAGTATTAGGGACATGACCAACAGCAGAGTACAGCTTCTGGGAGTCATGACCAAGGCATAGTGAAGGGGGTGGCAGGTAGCCACAAGCCGGTCATATGCCATCACTGCCAGGAGGAAGACATCTAGACCAATGAACCATAGGAAGAAGTAGATCTGAGACAGGTATCCACTGTAAGTGATGGTTTTCCTATCAGCCTGGATGTTCACCAGCATCCTGAGGACTGTGGTAGATGCTAAACACAAATAAGTGAGGGAGAATTTTGCCAGGAAGAAGTACATGGGGAGTGTGGAGGTGTGAATCAGAGACAATGGCCAGGATGATGACAATGTTCCCCAGCACAGTGACCAGGTACATGCTCAGGAAGATGCTGAATAGGAGGGGTTGCTGTTCCT
>NW_026744689.1:0-2844 GCF_022355385.1 Mustela nigripes
GGGGATTTGGTAATGGACCTTCATTACTTTTCTGGCTTCAGTTCCCAAGGACTCTACCTTGGGGTGCCTTTTAACCCACTGGAAATAATTTGGATTGCAAAACTTAGGAAAGGACTGAGCTCCTGTAATACTGCACGGCCTCAGTGGGATCTATCAGTTAGATCTCCTCTGCAGGAAGGAGGGCAAATGGACCTAGGATACCTTCACCGCTCATACCTAGGCCTTCATTGCTCTGCACCAGGACCCCAGACTAAGGGGCTTTTGCGGAATGTGTTTGCCCAAATGAGTCAGCTGTAAACATTCTCCTGACAGATTGGATGGTAATTACGTAAATAAGCCTTCTTCTAGTAAACCCAGGTTGCTGGGCAACCGCGCAGCGACCTTTTTGTTAATTGTTTTGTGCGTTCTACTCGTTGTCCTTGGTGTTTTCTTTGATTCTAAAATGGGGCTTCTCCCTCACTCACTTCCCGTGTTAATGGCTATAACTGGAGCCAACTGGGGTTGGTCTAACTCGAGACAGAGACCATAAGGAATATTCCCAAGCAGCTGCCGAAACTCTCTTTGTTTCGGGGAAGTTTCCCTGTGTTCTCTGGCCTGATTTGGACTGCCTAACCCCTCCCCACTTGCTGGTGGGAAAGCATGGTGTCTGCTCCTCTGTTGGGGCTTGTGAGCTCTAAAACCGGGAGTCCTTTCTCTGCCTCCTGGCAGCACTTTGTTTCCTCTGTTTCCCCCTTCTGTTTCAGCACCAACGTGCGTGCAGCCTCCATGGCTGGCTTCTAGATCATGCACCACAGCTCCTCCTCTCTTCACTGTCAAGGAGCAAGAAGAGCACCCCCTGGAGCTAACATCCCCCACTCCAGATCTTCCCATGCATGTCTCGGGTAAACACTCAAAGTGGAGTGGGCCCAGGTGGAACATAAATCACTATTGGAACTAAGTTAAGTTTGTTGGTTTAATTAAGATAAGACCTGTCTTTTAAGTTAACAGGAGTAAATGTGAAACTTCAAAGTTTACTGAAGGTCAAATAAGCTTGTGTTACTTGTTAAAATTTGTTAGCAAAGAAATGACTAAACTGATGGTTAATTGTCTGTCTCAAGGTTCTAATGGGTGATTGCTGAGGTAGCTTTCAAAGTCTTTGGTAACCTGAAAGTTTTAAAGTTTTGCTTGGATGACAAATGGAATTAAATTGTGGATATCTAGGGGCGCCTGGGTGGCTCAGTGGGTTAAGCCACTGCCTTTGGCTCAGGTCATGATCTCAGGGTCCTGGGACCGAGTCCCGCATCAGCCTCTCTGCTCAGCAGGGAGCCTGCTTCTCTCTCTCTCTCTCTGCCTGCCTCTCCGTCTACTTGTGATCTCTGTCTGTCAAATAAATAAAATCTTTAAAAAAAAATTGTGGACATCTAGGTCTTAACCAAACAGGATAAAATGCTAAGTCGTTAATTACTGGATGTAGGTTTGTGCTTTTGACTTCTTACTGCAAAGAAACTAAGAGTATTTAAATCTGCTGGTAAACTTGTTTTCCACTTAACTGATTCATAAATTGCCACCTGAAGAATTCTGTTGTAGCAGTTCACAATTGGTTAGTAATAAAGGTGTTTCTAAGAATACGAAGTTCTGCTTAGTGTAACTAAGACTGATGGAAATAAAGGGAAACTCTGTATGTAGGAAAGTAGGAGATATGCAGGAAAGATTTAAGGAATGGGAATACATTTTGTTGAAGGTAGGGGAAGGTAATTTTGTCCTAAATGAGATGGTTGTTTGGAAGGAAATGGCTTGCGACAAAACCTGAATGCAAAGGAAAGTTGTAGAAGGTTTGTGAAGGGAAATCTTCAGAAAAGGAATTTTAGCTATGGTCAAGAATGGACTAGGATTGAAATGAATGGGTTTTAAAGGTACATTGGTACAAGACTGAAATTGTCTCTGTTCAAAAGGACAATGTTTTCTTAGATCAACTGATCTGCTGTTAAGAAAATGTAAGTGGTTTTCTCTTTGCCTGCCCAGAAAAACCAGTTTCTATGTTTTGTTTATCAGGTGTTTAACATCCCTAATTATATTTAGGCATGTGCTTTAAAACTTTCTAAGATTTTAGCAAATGTTGACAAGATTTAAATCGTAAATCTCTTTAACTCAGGCTTTTCCTTGGTATGTGAAGTTGCTCATGAAGTACTACTGAACCAATGATAAACCTTGGGTTACATTTGGGAAAATGCTATAACTATTCTAGAGATTCTACACACTTCCTAAAGTTTTAATGTTTTGAGAGATCATCGCTTGATATTATAATTATGGGAATGTTATATATCACAGAAATTGTAACCTGATTTTCTTGCAGCTAAATTGTAAACTCCTGTGTCTCTTTAGCTCTAACCATATCCATTCTGAGTTTTTGTCATTTATAATTGTTTTAATTCTCTGGTAAAATGAGTTTTATCTTCAAGGATATTCCTATGAAGGACTTTCAGGACAAATACAGATATTTGATATACTTGAAAATCCTAAAACTGAAATGGGTAAGAATTTCCAGAACTGACTAAAGCCGCATTCACCAGAATTAGTAACATGGGACTAAATGAACTAAAAGATTATAGTGTTGTGTCTCTTAATGTTTTGTCTTACTTTAAACATTGCTGGTTCTCTCTACTGTTTGCTCTTACAGACTAGGAATACTCCCTCCTAGTTATCTGTAACTTTACAGAGATGTAAAAGTGCTCATTTGTAAAAGTGCTCAAAGCATTCAACTTTTCTCTCTATCTGAACCCTCTGAAACCAAAAGGTCTCAGTAAGTATTCATTCTTCCATGGCAATCAGTCATTTGCATAAGTTCAATAAGAATCTGTTCTCCTT
>NW_026744690.1:0-2844 GCF_022355385.1 Mustela nigripes
TGCTGTTCTTCTTCTCTTCGATCTGCCGATGGATTTTCAGGTGTTTGCAATCTTTTATAAGCTATCTCGCTGATCTCCGGCTAGCTGAAGTAGTCTGGTTTTACTTTTTAACCAAAAGATGAAAAATATCACATACCTTGTATCCCACTAATAATAATTTCTCATTAAAAATTAATATGAAATAATAATGTATATATGTTAAATTGTGGTTCAGTAATAACCATCAAGACTTATGTAGGTCCTATGCCAGGTACTATTCTAAGTATTTTCCCCTTGATTCTTATAAAAATTTTATGAAATATATCCCATTGTTGCCCTTATTTTTTTATTTTTTAAATTTAGTATTTTTTTATTTGAGTATAGTTGACACACAGTATTACATTAGTTTTGGTAATTATAGCATAATGATTGGACAAATTTTATACATTATACAATGCTCACAAGTATAGCTACCATCTGTCACCATACAATGCTATCATGATATCATTGACTATATTCTCTATTCTGCACCTTTTATTTCTGAGACTTACTCATTCCATAACTGGAAGCCTATATCTACCACTCCCCTTTACCCATTTTGCCCCTTCCACAAATATCAGTTTGTTCTCTGATTTTGCTTTTTGTTTGCTTGTTTATTCATTTTTTGTTGTTTGTTTGTTTGTTTTAGATTCCACAAAAGAGTGAAAACATATCTTATTTAGTCTGACTTACTTCACTTTTTACCCTGTAGGCCCATCCATGCTGTCAAAAATGATCCTACTCTTTTGGATGTCTGTGTAATATTCATGTGTGTAAGTGTGTGTGTGTGTGTGTGTGTGTGTGTGTGAGAGAGAGAGAGAGATCTTCCTTATCCATTCATGTATCAATGAACAGTTTAGGTTGCTTCCATATCTTGGCACTGTTATCCTTATCTTGACTGAGAAAACTGAGATGTAGAGAAATTAACTGGCTGAAGTTTCCATAGTACATAAGGGTCAGAACTGGTATTTTAATCCAGGACAGTTTGGTTTCAGATCCCATACACTTCACTACTAGATCATACCATCCCCCAGTTGACTTATCTGACTTTCCTATTGAAAAGAACACACACAAATGGTGCCTCCACCTCTCTCTCATACATATCCGAGAAAAACTCGTATGTCAGTTGTCTTTAACTCTCTTCTAGTAACAGCCTAGTCTGACAACATAGGCTGGATCAGATGCCCTTCTTGTCCTATTCTCACCTCTCACATAGCACCTAATATGCTGGTCAGTCATAACCTTCCCCAGCTGATGGTAATTCCTGAAGCAATGATTACTGAAAGACCTGCACACAACACAGTGTCTGGAATATTCAATAAATGTCCGTTGGATGAATGGATACTTCTCACTGTTTATAGGTCTTCCTGTTCACATTTCAGGCTGCATTAAAACAATCATATCCACAACCCACTACCACCACCATTACGCTGATAACAATTTTTGCAGTTCTCCAGACTGTGGCAAATTACATATTTCTCTTTGAAATATTTTAGGGAAGCATAACAAAAACTATCCCAAGGGGGGAAAAGGTCTTACCTTCTAAATCTTCTTTCTCAAAGTGTGTTTTGAGAATAGAACGAGTTCCACCTCTATCCACAACTGCCTCTTCATCATTTCTCTGTAGAATGGGAAGAAAGAAAATTAAATGATTTTACAGTAGTTCCTCTTTATCCATGGGGACATTTTTCAAGAACCCTGTGGATGCCACTGCCAAACTCTATATAAACTACATTTTTTGCTATATATACATATCAATGATAAAGTATAATTTTTAAATTAGGGACAGTCAGAGGTTAACAATAATAATAATGATGAAATAGAACAATTATAATATGCTGTAATAAAAGTTATGTAAATGTGGTCTATCTCTCTCTCAAAATATTTTATCGTGCTATACTCATCTTTTTTATAGTGATATGAGATGATAAAATGTCTATGTGCTGAGATGAAATGAGGTGAAAAACGCAGTCACTGTGACATAGCCTTGGGCTACTATGGACCTTCTGATGGTATGTCAGAAGGAAGATCATCTGCTTCCTAACCATGACTGACCTCAGATCAATGAAACCAGGGAGAGCAAAACCACAGATAAGAGTGGACTCATATACATATATTCTTTTAAGTTCAGAGAATAAACAATAATATAATCTAATATTTTAGGAGTTTAATTCAATTACTTAAACCTACTTGTACACAACTATTCTATTTGGTTACCAAGGGTTCGTGTAAAAAGAAAAAGGCTAAAATTAAGTTGACTGTATATTCAGAGAAAGAATGTCATTTGATTTTCCATGAAATCAAAGGTAGTCGTACATTCCAGTTGCCATCATTTGGTAGTGAGATGAAAAACAGAAAATGGTTATCCTGACAATTTAGTTAACATGCATTTTTATCTCTGAGAAAGAATTCTTGTTAACAAGATGACATTTTGAACTATACAAGGAAAACATGGAAATCATTAGTATTAACACTAGTAATGCTATGGCAAGGTGAAATGATTCCACTGCCATTTAAAATAAGGTTGGCGAGATCTAATCTTTGGAAAGCAATTAGTAGTAATTATTACGTAAACTACAATTCTAATTACTTTGCTTCAATATAACACATTTGATTCAAACTAAACTTTTAATTATAATCATATACATTAAAGCTTCATTTAGTTGGTGTGTGTGTATATATATAGGTGTGTGTGTGTGTATTATTTTTGTTACTTATTTAGAATGGCTGGATGGAGATGCTCTTCTTAACATTGTACATATGCTCAAAATGATACACTCACACATTTGGTACTCAGTAAAATAATGGAGGAAGGATAAGTATAAT
>NW_026744691.1:0-2843 GCF_022355385.1 Mustela nigripes
GGAGTCCAAGGTCACACAGCTTGCAAGTGGAGGAGCCAAGATTTGAATCCTGGGCAGCCTGCCTCCAGAACCTGCATTATTTTTTCCCCTTGTGTATGTCATTTTTAAAAACCTTAACCTGAATTCTAACAGAGATGTGTAAACATTGTTAAGCATGTAGTTTATTGATCATCACAAAGCTTAGGTTGTGAAGCATTGCAGCAAGCTGGGATGGGCTTTGATGTCAGACCTGGTTGGAATCCAGTTTCTGGTGCTGCATGACCTTAGGTGACTTACTCAGCCTCAGTTTCTGCACGGAGTTTGGCAGCCTTGTGATGAGTAGAGCGTGTGACAGTGCCTAGCAGGTTTGGTGCCTGGCGAGTGTTTAATAAATGGTTTTCTCTTCTTAATAATGAAGATTCTAAGTTGTGTTGGTTTTGTTTAGCGGTCCGAATACCTTCCTCATCGGTCAGTTGCCTGTCAGTCGCCTTGTAGGTACTTGTGATGAGTCACTTTGGTAAGTCACTATATATAGCTGAAACATTTGGGGGTAGTGAGGGGACACCCCCCATGCCCCCACTGCCCCTGCATTGAAAGTCTGTAATTTAAAATGTTCCACCTGTGCCTTTTTTTTTTTTTTTAAACATAACCACTTTGGGACAGTGAAAGTTATATGTCTTCTCCTTAGGGTTGTGACGGCGCCTTTGGGGACCTGCAACAGCTTACTTCCAGTTTCTGTCTGGTATGCTGATGGGCCAGAATTTATTTTAAAAACATTCCATCACATTCCAGGCACCTGTAAGGAGGAATATGTTGAACTTCTCGGAAATTATTTTTTGGAACTGTTTTTATCCTGAGGAATAATCCATTTAAAAATTGAATGACCTTTATGGTTGACTTTTCCACTCTACATAATACAAACAAAACTCGATGTTTTCAGCTGCTTCTGCAGCAGTGGGAAGAGCAAGCCTGTGGGAGTCCTCCCCAGGTTGGCCCCAGCACAGAGCTGCATCATTCTACACACCCCTCATGCCTTGTCTCCTTGTCTGTGAGGTGGTAATGATGGTGCAGGGAGCTCCGGGGGTTGTCGTGAAGGTTACAGAGATGGGGGGTGTAAACTTTGAACAGTGTGCCCCACATAAAGTGCAGATCTGGTGAGCAGAGGCAGCTTCTCACATTAATTGTTGATGCCAAGGCACTGGAGTTCCACAACAGCCTATGCCTTTCTTTCCTGGGTCCTTTTTGTCTCAGCCACCACCTTAGAGAAAGTGACTCAGCAAGGCTGGTGCTTGTGGAGCCCTCTACAAAGCCAGCTAATTCACACAGGCAATGCCCTGGAGATAAGGGGGTTTTCCTGGGTGGTAGGACCCCATTTCAGAGGCTTAACTAGCCGGTTTCTCCTAACTGGTCCTGTCTTCCAGGGTCAAGATGAAGGCCTGCCAGGAGACTGGTGGTCTCACCAGAGTTTTCCACTGGAAGCATGAAGGACCCCATGGGGCCTCGTGCAGAATGACATGGGTGTTGGAGGGAGAACAGGGGGGACATCGCCTGTACCATCATGGGCAGGTCACTATATCTGGCTCAAGCCGGCTTTCTTCCCGTCTGGGAAATGGCAGAAGACCATGCTTTTTCACAGGAGGTATGAGGGTTTAGGGAGGTATTTGATGACTGTGTTGGGGCTGCATGAGTAGCAGAGTTGACGGAGGGGTCTTGGAGTCACAGACGGGTTCAGGCCCCTGCTGCTGCCACATAAAAGTAGATCTCTTGGGTAAGCCATGGACCTCAGTGTCCTCCTCTGTGCACTGGGGATAATACCTACCATGTAGGTCTGTGAGGGGTACAAAATAGAAGGCCGTATTAGGAGCTTAGAGCAAAGCCTGGTACTCACTAGATTGTAGTTTTATGGTGATACTCTGGCATCACTGGTGTTGCAGACCTGGTCCTACCCTCTGGAAGCTTTGACTGTGTGACAGATGGCTTATGAGGCCGTGGCTGACAGAAAGAAGCGGTGTCTGTCTTTTCTTAAGATTAAGGGTACAGAGGGGTGCCTGGTGGCTCAGTCGTTGAAGCATCCAACTCTTGGTTTCAGCTAAGGTCATGATCTCAGGGTGGTGGGATTGAGCCCTGAGGTGTGCTCTGCTCTCAGTGGAGAATCTGCTGGAGGTTCTATCTCCCTGTATTTGTGTGTGTGTGCTCTCTCTGTATCTCTGTCTCTATCTCTCCCTAAAATAAATGAATCTGTAAAAATAAATAAATACATACATGCATAAGTTAATTAATTAAGGGTACAGAAATCAGTGATGGAGCTGGGCTGATGGGACGCTTGGCAGCAAAGACAGGTGCACCCTGCTTGAAGGCTCAGGGGTAGCTGCGGTGTTGCCAGTGGTGATAGGGGTGTGAGGAAGTTGCCTCGTGCAGCATCCAGAGAGGAACTTAGATGGAGAGGGTTCCAGGGAGTAAATGCCCATGGGTAGGAAGCATCTTCAGGCAGATGAATGTCCGAGGGTGTCCTCATAGATGGGGAGGCACCCTTTCTCCCTGAAGCTGCCCACGAGTGGAGGTGTGCCTGCTGGGGACATAACTAAATCATTGGGGTTTAGCCTCCTAAGCTGTTAATTTATGAAGATGTAGCCAAGACCTTGTCTCACTGCTTTTTATTTTTTTTTAAAGATTTTATTTATTTATTTGTAAGAGAGAGAGAGTGAGAGCGAGCGCAGGCAGACAGAGTGGAAGGCAGAGTCAGAGGCAGAAGCAGGCTCCCTGCGGAGCAAGGAGCCAGATGTGGGACTCGATCCCAGGACGCTGGGATCATGACCTGAGCCGAAGGCAGCTGCTTAACCAACTGAGCCACCCAGGTGTCCCAA
>NW_026744692.1:0-2843 GCF_022355385.1 Mustela nigripes
GCAGTAAGAGCCTCCATTTTTGATTGTACCTCATTAATAGCTTTTTTTATTTCAACTTGGTTAGATTTTAGTTCTTTTATTTCTCCAGAAAGGGCTTTTATATCTCTCGAGAGGGTTTCTCTCATATCTTCCATGCTTTTTTCGAGCCCGGCTAGAACCTTGAGAATTGTCATTCTGAACTCTAGATCTGACATATTACCAATGTCTGTATTGATTAGGTCCCTAGCCTTCGGTACTGCCTCTTGTTCTTTTTTTTGTGTTGAATTTTTCCGTCTTGTCATTTTGTCCAGATAAGAGGATATGAAGGGGCAAGTAAAATACTAAAAGGGTGGCAACAACCCCAGGAAAATGTGCTTTAACCATATTAGAAGAGATCCCAAATCGTGAGGGGGGAGAAAGGGGATAAAAAGAGGTTCAAAAAGGAAGGAAGAAAAAAAAAGAAAAAAGAAAATAAAAGAATTAAAAAAAAAGAAAACACCTAAGAAAAATGTAAAAAAGAAAAAAATATATATTTTAGATAAACTAGTAAAAAATCGTTAAAAAAGAAAAAGGTAACAGTTAAAAAAAAATTTACCTGAAGGCGAGAAAAAAAACAAAAAAACAAAAAATGAATAAGAAAAAAATTAAATTAACTGCAAGACTTAAAAAAATCACAGGGAAAAAGCCATGAGTTCCGTGCTTTGCTTTCTCCTCCTCTGGAATTCTGCTGCTCTCCTTGGTATTGAAACCGCACTCCTTGGTAGGTGAACTTGGTCTCGGTTGGATTTCTTGTTGATATCTGAGGTAGTGGCCTGTTGTAGTGATTCTCAAGTGTCCTTGCTCCAGGTGGAATTATACCGCCCTTACCCGGGACCGCGGTGAGTAATCCGCTCGGGTTTGCTTTCAGGAGCTTTTGTTCCCTGAGCGCTTTCCGTAGAGTTCTGGAGGACGGGAATACAAATGGCAGCCTTCTGGTCCGGCCCGGAGGTGCCAAGAGCCCAGGGCCGCACTCCTCAGTGCGCGCTCAGAGAACAGCGCCCAGTTACTCCCGTCTGCCTGACCTCCGGCCGCGCTCCGAGCTCACTGAGCCTGCCACGGGTTCAAGGTCACCCCAAGTTGCGAGCTTACTGTCGGGTCTGTCTCTGTAGCCAGCTTTCCCGTTCCAATACCCGCAAGCTCTGCGACACTCAGACACCCCCGATCCTTCTGTGACCCTGTGAGACCTGAGGCCATGCTGACCCCGCGTGGGCTTTGCCCTGGTTTAGCCTCTGGAGTGATGTCCCTCAGCGGAATAGACTTTTAAAAGTCCTGATTTTGTGCGTGGTTGCTCCGCCGCTTGCCGGGGGCCGGTCCCTCCCCCCAGGGTCTATCTTCCCGTCGCTTTGGATTCACTTCTCCGCCGGTCCTACCTTTCAGAAAGTGGTTGTTGTTCTATTTCCAGAATTGCTGTTCTTCTTCTCTTCGATCTGCTGATGGATTTTCAGGTGTTTGCAATCTTTAGATAAGCTATCTAGCTGATCTCTGGCTAGCTGAATTAGTCTCAGCCTGCTACTTCTCTGCCATCTTGACTCCTCCCCCTGAACAGTATCTTTCTTTCATCAATTCTGGGAATTCTATTTATATGTTCTTTGTTTTTTCCTTCCCTTCCATTCTCTGTTCTTGTCTGCTGGAATTCCAATTATATAGATGGAGATACACTCGATGTCTTCAGGTCTTTTTGTTTTTATTTTTTCTATCTGCCTTAGATTGGGCTACCTGGAAATGGATGCTGAGATGGAGATCTGCAGATAGAAGACTTATTGCTTAAGTTCTCTTGGAAACAATATCTGGGAGGGAAAGATAAGGAGGGTAGGGTAAAAGGAGAGTTGAACTGTGCTACAGTTGTAAGAAAAGCCTCAACTGACTGTTCAGGGAGCTTTGGGGCTGGGATGACCCTTCAGATTGTCCTGAATCCAAGCAAGGGGGCCTGTGTGCCTTTGGAGAAAGGACATAAACTTGGACAAAGCAATTCTCTTTCTCATGGGTAATTCCTGGAGAGAGACTTGGCTGTGAGCTGCCAGCAGCCAGCAGGTGGCAGAACATTTGGGTCCCTGTCAGGGATCTGGGTGGTGGACCTCAGCATCTATTACACCATCTCTGTCAATCTGAGCACAATTTAGGCTTCCAGCGAGCATGAATATATTCTACTTTTGGCTTACCTATTAAGATTTTTATTTGGTAAGTATTTTATTTTTTCTAATCTGGGGTTCTTAAAAACAGTATTTTGTTTCATGGATACAGGGTCCATTCTCATTTCTCTGTAGTTTTCAGTTGTACTATTTTCAAAGTTTCCACTTGTTTACTGCATAAATTCTCCCTTAGTGATGTTCCTTAGCTTGTATGTTACTCTTTCATGGTGTTTGCTTACTTTAGAAGTTTACTGTCTGCTTGCATGGCTATCTTTGTAATTCAGGTTGGGTCAGCCTGCCTATGAAGGTATTATGTACACCAGAGTCAGCAACAGGGATTGTAGAAGAGGGGGGTTAGCTGCCCGACAGGGCCTCCCAGTAGGCTTCTCTTAGGGAATTAGAGCTCCCTCCTCCTCCTGAGCTTGGCCTCTGGCCCAACATTTACAGTTAATGCTCCAGCATATTTGTGTTTCCTACTCCAGATGGAAATGAGCCACTCTGGTGGCTGCTCCATGATTCTTTCCAATAAATTGTGTCCATGGCCTTGATACTTACTCTTCTGGAATTGCCCTGGCTTTCCTTGAACAATTATATGCTTTCTACTCACTTTTCAGGATGGGTGGGATGGTGTATCACCACACTGAGTATGCTTTCCATCTTTCTTCTAGAAGGCCTTCTTGAAATACTGGGGCTGGA
>NW_026744693.1:0-2843 GCF_022355385.1 Mustela nigripes
TGGTGATGCAACATGGGGGCTTAAGTGGGTAGGAGAAGAATCAATGAAACAAGATGGGATTGGGAGGGAGACAAACCATAAGTGACTCTTAATCTCACAAAACAAACTGAGGGTTGCTGGGGGGAGGGCGTTTGGGGAAAGGGGTGGGATTATGGACACTGGGGAGGGTATGTGCTTTGGTGAGTGCTGTGAAGTGTGTAAACCTGGTGATTCACAGACCTGTACCCCTGGGGATGAAAATATATGTTTATAAAAAATTTTAAAAAATTAAAAAAAAAAAGAAAGAAAACTCTTCCATATATTAAATATGTTGTTAATCAGCTGACTCAACTGTCAGTGGAACAGGATAACCTGAATGTGCTTAACTTCACTAGCCATTGTTTCTCGGAGTTGTATTAATAGCAGACAACTTCGATTGAGCTTCTCAAGTATAATTCTGCTTTGGAAGCATGGTTCCCCACAGAAAACTTAACAATGAGTTTAATCGTGAAAATTATCATTGTCTTAGTTTGAATGTCTCCTCTGGAGCAGATACCAAGACACGGTATTGAGCACAAGTAGCTCATTTAAGAGGAGATAAATAAGCAAATGAGGAAGCAAAGAAAGAGGGAAGACTGAAATGCCAACAAGTTTGACAACAATGAATTACCACTCTGGACATCTGGGGATGGTACTGCCTCATAAGTGTCCTAACCAGGGACAAAGAGTACTCAGCCTAATTGGTTGAGATGGTTCAATTTGTACCTTGTGGTTTCAAGCAAATTCGGAGGTAAGCTAAGAGTACTTAGAATGAGGAATTACTAGAGTTCACTACAGCCTTTCCCTTGCACCACACGGATCTATTCATGCCCCATACTGCAGATATTCGGTTACTGATATCTCAAGCTACTGGCCAGCCACAATCTCTCAAAAAAACAAAAACAAACACCAACAAGGACAGGATCAGTAAGAAGCTAGAACTTATTAAACAAGCTCAAGTTCCATGCCTCCAAGAGGTGCCAAGGTAGTAAGTGCTGTTCATCGGCCCTCTTCTGTCTCCTGTTCTACATTTCTTTTTCCCTGCCTCATTACTTTTACTGACCTAGGTTGTTTACCCAGTGGAATGGCCTAGAATTAATCTCTGAGAAGTATGAGCCCCTAGTTATCTTGGATTGCTGCAATTGCACATTTACTGTTTTCCCTGATTGTGGACATACCAAAGGGTACCCTAGCGATGTCCAGCCTCTAGACATACTTGATCCTTTCTGTGTTATCTATTAACAGTCTTAGGTCCCTAGGTCTTCATGCTTATCAGGGTTGATTACATCCAAAAATACAATAACCTCTTTCTCTGCTGCTCTGTAAAAAAGACTAGATTTTTTTTTTTTTTTAACTATTAGAGACATAACACTATTCAATAGCCACCAATTCAATGCTGATATCCTCCACCAAATATACTTTCAGGCTCCCACCCAAAACAATCATCCCTCTGTAACTTGGCTGAGAGCCAATGTTTTCTGAGGCAGCAGCTTCCAGGTGATGTGATAGGATTACATGCCTGTCCTACCTGCTTATCATAAAACTGGCCTTTGGGTCTAAGGCAGTGTTATGATGGATCACATGTAAGGTAGACACATAGATGCTTTACTCTGATCTCCCTTCCAGGAAGAACTCTTGGCCCACTCTGGGAGGTACAATCAACAGACAGTGCCATGTATCAGTTCTCAGCATCTGCTGAGAGTGGTCAGTATTTAGCAACTGAATGAGGAAGGGGTGTAAATCCCCAGGCATTTCTACTTGGCGCAGGACCACTCAGACAAATAATATTTTCTCCAAAGCTCCCCACTAGTTGGCAATAGCTGTAAAATAAATTTCACAGTTCAATTTCTCTTTATACCCAGCCAAGCTTTTATTCTCCTCATTTGATAGGTTTTAGTCACTAGTTAACACCTTATATTCCTCCAGAAAACCAATCAAGGATAATTTGTGCCAAAGAAGTAAAAAAGGGCAAGATGGCAATTTCTCATCTTGCGCACTAATCCATATACACAAGGAATCCACAGAAACCAAGTAGCAGCCACAGTTTAGAGTTCAATAGGATTTTCTATGTGCTTCCTAGAAAAAGACTGACCCTTTAGGGAACTAGAATCTCTAATCAGGCACAGTATAGAATTTCAGAAACAAGAAAAAATGTCCCCCAGTGGGTCATCAGGAGTGATGCTAACTTTTCCTCTTCTACCCCCCTACTTTTCCCACTAGGGACAAAGTATAGCATTAAAGGGATTGCTACAACCAATACACTAGCAGAGGTATTTACAGAGGTTCTGTAAACGTGCAGAGTATGCTCATAACTTGGCATTTTAATTGCACGCTTGGTTGGGTAATCCAATATCCTAGCATCTGGGCATCTCCTGAGCGATTCAGTATGTGGTAAAAAGGGGAGGGATCCCAAACTCCTACACACAATTCCATACTTCCACTGAGAGAAAAAGGAACCCTTGGTCTGTTTTGACATGTGATATCCCATGGTGGTAAACCAAGCACGAAACACTCTGTTTGAAAAATGGTACTAACTGGAGCCTTGAGAGGATAAAAAGCCATTGCATGTTCAGGATGTGTCTTTTCTTACTAAATTAAATATATGATATTTCCAGGTATGACCTTTCCAGGACAGAAAGGATTCAATACAACTTGCCACCCAATGGACAACAGGAATTCCTGAGGAAGAGTACCATCTGGTGACAGCAATAACTAAAAGAGCCTTGGTAAAAAGGAGTTCATGCTGTTGGGCCTATTCATAGCCTTCTCTGCCATCAGGACCACTACAGAGAGTTCTGGGTTGGAAAACTTGCTCTCCTCTGGGA
>NW_026744694.1:0-2843 GCF_022355385.1 Mustela nigripes
ATAACCCTTATCCCTAAATGGAAAAAATATATATTTATTAATATTAATATTAAAATATATATATATTTTTCCATTTAGGGATAAGGGTTATATATATATATTTTTTTTTAATTGTTAGAAAATGTGTGACAGAAAGTGTTTAAACTTTAAGATACAGATGCAACATGTAACGAACTACATTGTTTGAACGTCTAATTTGTAAATGCTGTTAGAGGAAACTTGGTGGAAATGTCCTTATGTGGTTGTGTTTCTGGAACTAAGTATATTTATTAATAAGGAATAGTTTAAAATTATGAAATGACCAGGAGTGGACAATTTTCCTAATCCTATCAGCTCTTTGCAGCTCTTTTATTAGCCCCCTTTAGGAATATCAGCTTTATTTATCTAATTAAATTTTATATTAATGTGCTTTTGACTTTTGGCCTTTTTCTTCCTTCTGTTCTTTTTTTTCCCCTAAATTACATGTTTCTGTTTAGCAGCTACTATCAGTTCTTTGATATGAATTCTCAACATCAATTTACTAACTCCAGAGATGAAGCAGCATCAATATTTAGAAGCTAAGAATAGAAAGCCTTGGGCATCTGGATGGCTCAGTCAGTTAAGCATCTGCCTTCAACTCAGGTGGCGATCCCAGGGTCCTGGGATGGAACCCCAGGTTGAACTTTCTGCTCAGCTGGGAGCCAACTTCTCCCTCTCCCTCTGCCTGCAGCTCCCTTTGCTTGCATTCTCCCTCTCTTTGTCAACTAAATAAAATAAAATAAAAGAGAATAATGTAAATAGTACATTTATTTATTTATTAAAATGCAATTATTACACAATACATAATATATATCATAATTATAATAATGATTAAATAATTTATTAAATATTTATATAAAATATATCAATTTAATTAAATAAATATTTTTAGAATTTAAAATATTTCACATTTAGATTATTAAATATAAAATCATTAATTTAATAAATAAATATCTAAAAGTAATTAAATAAAATAATTTATTTATTAAAATGAATAAAATAATGTTAAGTCATTATCTGAGCATGTATTTTTAAATAGTCTAATTAAAAAAACCATCTAATAAAGTCTAAATACATTGTGTTCAGATATTTATACAAGTTAACCCAGACACTCAACCCACAGACAGTTTCAAAACATTTGTTTTTATCTACTACTCAAAATACGATTGTAATGTATTTATTTATAACTTGGACATAGAAAGGAAACTTGGAGGAAAAGGAGACATTTGCTTTTAATATTTGAAAATTATTTTGTTGATTTAAAAAAAATAAAAGCCTTAACACAGGAACATTTCTTCTTAAATAACACTGTGGAGTTTCTGAGTCACATTCTATTAAAAATGCTGATAAAATGGCCTCAGTTACTCACTTAAATTATCAGCTGAGTCGGTAACAAATGAAGTAGAGAGCTTTTTAATTATTTATGAATATATTGCTTATGGATGGAGTGCCACATAGAGTTACCTCTCTTTTTGGCTTTGTTTTGTGAGCAGCAGTGGAATCCATGAATGAGATTAAACATAAGGACATTCACAGAAATTCTTAATGAATTTCTGGGGAAGGGCAGTAAGTGCAAGGAAAAACTGCAGCAAGACTAATTACAAATTTCAAATGGTCATCGCTTAATTATAGAAGCTTTTAAGTTCAAGTAATATATCTTTTTTATGAGCCTATCATATTGTATTAATTACCACAAACTGCACTCTTGAACACTTATCTTTTCACATATTTTTTATTCTTAGTACTTAAAATTACCCTTATGATTGATAAGTAAATGGATTTTATGGAAATGCATTTATTTACATAAATAAATAATGCTGTTTATATATATAAAAACAATTGAATATGTGTATGTGTTCAATGAAATTTTTTTTTCAAATTAACATCTTAATTCTACCACATTGATTACAAATAGATACAGACTTTAAAGATTCATCAAATATTTTATTCTCAAATTTATATCTCCTTTGTGAAGTAAATGAAACAATATATTAAATATAATCCTATCACATGTAACAGTTACTAGGGCATCCCAGGACATACATAGGTCAGGTCCTACTCAAGGCATCACGGATAACTGGACTTAGCTTTCTATCCTAGGAGTCTTCTATATATTTCTGTGGCTTTTATACTACAATCAGGCGGAAGAATTCTTTTGCTAAAAGCTTCCAAATGACTATGTGAGTAGATTATTTGTAGACCAGTGATATAATATTATAGTTTAATATGTAAAGCACAATAAAATAAAATGCTATTGCCATATTTAATTTGTTCAGTAAAGCATTCATTTAGTTATCAAGCATTCATTTTCTTTTTTTTTTTAAGATTTTATTTATTTATTTGACAGACAGAGATCACAAGTAGACAGAGAGGCAGGCAGAGAGAAAGGAAGGGAAGCAGGCTCCCTGCTGAGCAGAGAGCCTGATGTAGGGCTCTATCCCAGGACTCTGGGATCATGACCTGAGCAGAAGGCAGAGGCTTTAACGCACGGAGCCACCCAAGAGCCCCAAGCATTCATTTTATTTATACAGAAGAGATAGAACAATATTATATAGTAGAAAATATAGTAAATAATCTAGAAACCTTGATCATTTTGTTTTGGCAATTTTAGAACATAAAATTAGCTAAAGCGAAAGTGCAAGTTATATTTGTATCATAGGAGGAAAAGTTAATTAAAAGTTTGTTTATTACCATAGTTAAACACTTCAACAAAATGATAACGAGTCAAAAATTAATGAATATATGAAGTATACAATAAAAACAATAATCTTGAGTGTTTGTAACTCACTGTAGGTATTGATAGGCTAGAAGTCAAAGGGAAAGTA
>NW_026744695.1:0-2843 GCF_022355385.1 Mustela nigripes
CACTATCTAGGTAGAAGGGGAGCATGAACTGTGACACTCAACAACCTGTCCAATCTCGAGAGATTTCTAGGAGCTTCCCTAGCATTTGGTGGAGTTCTGGGGCTACAATTTTTTTTTTTTAATCCTAGTTGCCCTTTTCAACCATGGCTTATTTTCTTGCCTCAAGGCAGATGAATCTCTAACTGAACCCTCAGTATTGTCCCTCCCCTCTATGGTTCACAGTGTCAGAGGTGGGGCTTCCCTTCATTGCTGTGCCTCCCTCTCTCTTGCTGTTCTCTATGTAGTTTCTTATCTTTTGTTATGCAGAATCTGTTCAGTCATCCTTCAGTTCTTCAGAAGGAACTATTCTATGAATATTTGTAGATTTGGTGTGGCCATGGAGAAGGTGAAGTCAGGGTCTTCCTACATCACCATTGTGGAATGGAATCTCAGTTTCCCTTATCAGCTGCTCTATAATGACCTTACCTCGCTGCTCCATAATGACCTTATGGCCATCCCACCAAATACCTGGGGTATGTGGGGTAACTCCCATCTGCTCCATATGTTTTCATCCTTTATTAGGCTAGCCTGGGTGTGTTCTTATGTAACAGCAAAAAGGCAAGAGCTAGAGTGGAATCTTATAAGGGTTTTTTGCAATTACCTGCTTTATGTCATTCCGATGACCAAATAAATTCATATGATAGAGCCCTATAGGGAAGGATAAAGTATTTGAATTATTCATGAATTCATTTAAGGCAGGGAAGTTTTTCTTTACATGCAAAAATTTAAAAACAATAACTAGTCCATATTCATAGTCTTGAGACTTGAGCAGTCAAAATCAATTTACAAAAGTTCAAAACGGGGGGCACCTGGGTGGCTCAATAGGTTAAGTCTCTGCCTTCGGCTCGGGTCATGATCTCAGGGTCCTGGGATTGAGCCCCGAATCGGGCTCTCTGCTCAGTGGGGAGCCTTCTCCCTCTCTCTCTGCCTGCCCCTCTGTCTGCTTGTGATCTTTCTCTCTGTCAAATAAACAAATAAAATCTTTAAAAAAATAAAAAGTTCAAAAAGGTATTAAGGAGAGTGTGAACCACATCTTATCTAGGTTATGTTATTTGTAAGTAAGACATGATTCTACTACTCCCTTGACCAATTTTGAAAAATTGGTATTTAATTGCTATTTAATGTTGAAACTACTTTATTCATTCCATAATGGGAATAGTTATGAAGTAATTTGAGCAGGGTCCATTGAATGGATTATGGCACTTCAGGATAACCATCATAAAATTGCCAGAATCCATCTCTAGGAATAGAGCATCCTTTGCCAATATTACTTTTCAGTGGGTTGGCCTGAGATCTGTGAGTTAATTACAACTTGTCTAAATGAATTCATTTTTCTTTGTAGATTTAGTGATGATAAATATAAATTTAGCAACACTTAATATTGGCTAGGGTGTTAAAAAGCCATAAACTTCGGGGTGCCTGGGTGGCTCAGTGGGTTAAAGCCTCTGCCTTCGGCTCAGGTCATGATCCCAGGGTCCTAGAATCGAGACCCGCATTGGGTTCTCTGCTCAGCAGGGTGCCTGCTTCCTCCTTGCTCTCTCTGCCTGCATCTCTTCCTACTTATAATCTGTCTGTCAAATAAATAAATAAAATCTTTTTTTAAAAAGCCACAAACTTTATTAAGTATGTAAGTCAAAGAAAAGATATTACTCTTGGCTTCTAGAGTGTTCTCTAGACCACTGAGGTTTTTGTTGTTGTTGTTTTCAGTTCTTAGCACTTATCTCCTTGGGGTATTGACAACGTTCTAGTAAACCATGATCTTTTTACCATTTTTAATAGACATAATAGAAGAAGAGGTGAGTAATCATCAGTTTTCATAAAACTCATGAATCATAAACCTCCCCCCAAATCCTATCTACTATCCATATGAATATTTACCTTACTCTTTTGCCAGAGTGCAGGCTTATGTCTGAGCTATTAGTTCAGGTACCTGGGCTGACTGAGAATGAGGCAGTGGAGCTATGCTGGTGCTTGCATGTTCAATGATAACATATCCTGGACTGAGCATGTCTTTGTTGTTTTTAAGATGAAAGCCATCTACAAACTAACAACTTGGACTAGAGGATGTGAAATTCAGATATCGGCATGATTAATTTCTGAGAGAATACAAAGTGGTCATGTAGTTCCCCTTCACTCTTAAGAGGGAATAAATGTGCAGGATTGGATTTTGAACAATGGATAATAATATGTAGAGCAATGGACAGTAACATGTAGAGCAAACAGATTTAATATGCAGCAAATTTGCTAATATAAATATCAAGTGTTTCCAAGAAGTAGCAAGATTGGACATATGTGGGAATAAGGAAGCAAGCACTATGGTGGAAGTGTCAACAAGTGTGGCCAGTGCTGCCACGGCATGCAGGCAAAGAGGTTGCACTTTCATCTCCAGATCATGGAATGTGCTAAGATAGACAGTAGCTTCCAGTGTAAACTCTTCTGGTTAGTTAATATTTTGTGAACACAGAGAAAGGGTTGGCCTATTTAGGACAAAGTTGGAAGTTATTGCAAAAAGGGTTTCAAAGAATAGACGGCATTTTTCACTTTCCCAAGAGTTTCTGGAATTGTAAATTTAAGGCTATTGAAAAAAAGGAGATCTGCAGTACCTACATTGCTAAAAATCTTCTCAGTTATCTTTTAGTTTTTGACCTTAGTATAATTACATATTCCTTATTCTGGTTGAGGACAAAAACTATCCATCTTGTCCGCCAAAAGGTGGTTTCTTGGCAGAGTTGAATGGTCTTTTAGATGCTTTTTGTCTCTGTTGAGGCAGTTAGTTTAAGAGGTATTTATAGTCTTCAGGTAAA
>NW_026744696.1:0-2293 GCF_022355385.1 Mustela nigripes
CGATGGACGTGGAATGTTGCAGAGTCCTCATGGGCCATGGACGAATCTTGATCTCAGTGGACTTGGCCCGATCCCAATTGTTTTTCGTCAATCTGTGGGATGGGAGGACTTCTTTCAGGTTTGTTACCTCAGGTGTCCCACCAAAAGAGGAATTCCAAATAGAGCCATAGGGAAGAGTGAAGGGACAACTCGAACTATGGTTAAAAATTGAGGCCTAGGGGCATGGCAAGCCAAATATGCTGTCTCTACATCCAGCCACTGAGAAGCCTTACCTGAGGACTGGGCTCAGGCTGAGGGTCACAATGTGTGTTTGTGACCAATGTGGCCCGCAAGCATGGGGGGGGGCCTCATGGGCCACACTGGGTTCAACGACACTGAACCTTGGACAAGAGGCCAACCACAAGGTATCTTGCCATGGGGAAAGTGTTCTGATTTCTTCATCATTTTCAAACCCTGGCCGTGATTGGAGATAAGGTCTAGGTTCTGAAGCCTGAAAACCGAGGTTGAGAAGAGATGACGAACTAAGGCCATGGCGGGTACGATGTGGTCAGTGTGCGGCCAGCTGTCAGGGTAGGGCCAGGAGGTCCAGGCTTAAGGCTGTGTCAGAAAGGGTATTAGTGCCCAGGCCAGCCTAAATATTAAGGGTACAGCCGAATGGCGTGCCCCGTTGATCCTCATTTGGGGTTTCTGGGTAGCCCCAGAGGGCAATATTTTTCTTCTGGAGGACAGGCAGAGTGCTGCATTGCAGTTCTGGATTGAAAACTGGAGGGCTTGTGGGCCAGTAGTATGAGCACGGAAGTCGAGAACCCAAGCTAGGCTTAGGTTTCTGAGTGAGGTATGGCAGGCACAATCTACAGACCTGAATCGAGATCTCGTGCATCTGAAGTCAGGGCGAGGATATGACAATCGCCAAGGTTGGACATTCTGTTCCGGATGGCCCCTTATTTAAGGGGGCTGGATCACGAGGCCTTGGGGGTTTTCCCACGATGGGAGTTGTGAGAAGCTCCCAACTGCAAAGATTCTTCTACAGGACAATTGAGACCTGTTGGTTGGCTCCAGGTCAACGATTCCGAGCAGGGTTAAGGATGGATGGCTGGGTAGCCCACCTCGCATTCCAATTGTCTCCAAGCAACAAGACAGGTTAGATCTGCTGGATCTGGGGGAGCAAACGAGGAGGCTGAATGAAATGGAATCTCCCGTGGTAGTGTCCTAATATGATTTTGTGTCTATGGGGTTCCTCTAAAGAGAGGCTTTCACACGGCTCCATCGTGCATGTTTCCCATGTGTAGATGAGATTGTTCTGATTGGTGAGTCAAGAAACAGCCATATGCTCCTATTGAAACCCAGGCCTCTGAGGAGAGATGCCTGGAAACCAAAGCATTGGATCGGATAGGTGCCTAGGGGCCTCATCGTCCTTTTTTCCTCTGGGGACATCAGTCTACGGGTCTGAGAGCAGGTAGGTGCTCAGATGGTCCCAGATTGCCCCTGTTTGTCCTGGGAAGCCACAAATATTGGGATGGCTTCAGGGAATATGGATGTTTATCGTATTAGTAGGGTTGTGGCCATTGGAGTGGGCACATACAATTCCCTTGGAGAGGGCAAGCACAGTCGTCAGGTTTGGCTACAGGGGCCTGAGCCTGTAGGGTGTGTAGGCCAGGGCTGTTTGGACAGTTCTCTGAAAACACAAACTCGGCTTATGTTTCGGGTCATAGGTAAGGCAGGACTGATCTACACACCATGAGAAGAACTCTTCGGGATATGAAAAAAGGGCGAGTGTGAGGCTCTTGCTCAAGTTTTTGTCTCTGGATATCGTGTCACTCATGGTCGTGAAATTTCCGGGTGACTTTATGGGAAATGGACGTTTCTTACTCTCTGGGGTTTGGCCCGTTCCAAAGAGTTTGGGGTCATTCTGTGGGATGGAAGAAGTCCGTTGTTCTGTTGTTGTTAATTTGTTTCGTTTTGTTTTTCAACCTCAGGTGTCCCAACAAAGGAGGGATTCCAGGGTAGAGACCTTGGGCAGGGCGACTGGACAACCAGAAATCTGGTTAAAAATTGGGGCCTAGGGACACGTCAAGCCCATTATGACATCTAATGGTCCAGCCACTGAGAGGACGTACTAGAGGACAGGACTCACGCTGAGGGTCACAATGCGTGTTTATGCCCTCGTCGCACTCAAGAATGGGCGGGGCCTCATGGTGCATGCTGGTTTCTCCTACACTGAACGTTGGACACCATGCCAACCACAAGGTTTCTTGCCATGGGTAAGGAAGATTTCTGATTTCTGCATCACAGT
>NW_026744696.1:2393-2843 GCF_022355385.1 Mustela nigripes
CTCCTACACTGAACGTTGGACACCATGCCAACCACAAGGTTTCTTGCCATGGGTAAGGAAGAGTTCTGATTTCTGCATCACAGTGACCCGTGGGCAGTGATTGGAGATAAGGTCTCGGTTCTGAAGCCTGAAAACTGAGGGAGGGAAGAGATGATGACCTAAGGCCAAGGCGGGTCTGATGTGCTCAGTGTGCGGTCAGCTGTCTGGGTGTTGGTCACGATGTCCGGGCTCAGGTTGTCAGAGAGTGCATTAGTGCCCAGGTTAGACTATATATTTTGGGTGCATTCGAGTGCCGTGTAGGTTATTATCAGAAGAACTCTTCAGGATATGAAGAATGAGCGAGTCTGAGGCGCGTGCTCAAGCTTTCGTCTCTGGATTTTGTATCCGCGATGGCCGTGGAATGTTGGGGAGGCCTCATGGGCCATGGACGAGTCTTGCTCTCTGTGGACT
>NW_026744697.1:0-2843 GCF_022355385.1 Mustela nigripes
GTGTAGGCCAGGGGTGTTTGGACAGTTGTCTGAAAACACAAACTCGGTTTATGTTTCGGGTCATAGGTATGGCAGGACTGATCTACGGACCATGAGGAGAACTCTTCGGGATATGAAAAAAGGGCGAGTGTTAGGCTCTTGCTCAAGTTTTTGTCTCTGGATATCGTGTCAATCATGGTCGTGAAATTTCCGGGTGACTTCATGGGAAATGGACGAGTCTTACTCTCTGGGTGTTTGGCCCCTTCCAAAGAGTTTTCATTCATTCTGTGGGATGGAAGAAGTCCGTTGTTCTGTTGTTGTTAATTTGTTTTGTTCTGATTTTCAACCTCAGGTGTCCCAAAAAATGAGGGTTTCCAGAGTAGAGCCCTGGGAGGGGCGACTGGAGAACCAGAAATCTGGTTAAAAATTGGGCCCCAGGGACATGTCAAGCCCATTATGACATATGATGGTCCAGCCACTGAGAGGACGTCCTAGAAGACAGGACACACGCTGAGGGTCACAATGTGTTTTTATGCCCTCGTCGCACTCAAGAATGGGCGGGCCTCAGGGTGAATGCTGGTTTCTCCTACCCTGAAATTGGACTACATGCCAACCACAAGGTTTCTTGCCATGGGTAAGGAAGAGTTCTGATTTCTGCATCACACTCACCCCTGGGCAGTGATTGGAGATAAGGTCTAGGTTCTGAAGCCTGAAAACTGAGGTAGGGAAGAGATGATGACCTAAGGCCATGGCGGGTCTGATGTGCTCAGTGTGCGGTCAACTGTCTGGGTGTTGGTCACGAGGTCCTTGCTCAGGTTGTCAGACAGTGTATTAGTGCCCAGGTTGGACTATATATTTTGGGTGCATTCGAGTGCCGTGTAGGTTCATATCTGAAGAGCTCTTCAGGATATGCAGAATGAGCGAGTCTGAGGCACGTGCTCAGTCTTATGAATCTGGATTTTGTATCAGCGATGGCCGTGGAATGTTGGGGAGGCCTCATGGGCCATGGACGAATCTTGCTCTCTGTGGATTTGGCCCGATCCCAATTGTTTTTCGTCAATATGTGGGATGGGAGGACTCCTTTCAGGTTTGATACCTCAGGTGTCCCACCAAAAGAGGAATTCCAAAGCAGAGCCCTGAGGAATAGTGAAGGGACAACCCGAACTACGGTAAAATATTTCGGCCTCGGGGCATGGCAAGCCCAATATGCTGTCTCTCCATCCAGCCACTGAGAGGCCTTACCTGAGGACTGGGCTCTGGCTGAGGGTCACAATGTGTGTTTGTGACCAATGGAGCCCGCAAGCAAGGGCAGGGACTCATGGGCCACACTGATTCTTGGACAACATGCCAACCACAAGGTTTCTTGCCATGGGGAATGAGTTCTGATATCTGCATCATTTTCAAACCAGGGCCGTGATTGGAGATAACGTCTAGGTTCTGAAGCCTGAAAACCGAGATTGAGAAGAGATGACGACCTAAGGCCATGGCGGGTCCAATGTGTTCAGTGTGCGGCCAGCTATCAGGGTGGGGCCAGGAGGTCTAGGCTCAGGCTGTGTCAGAAAGGGCATTAGTGCTCAGGTCAGCCTATATATTTGGGCTACAGCCGAATGGCGTGCAGGTTGATCCTCATTTGGGGGTTCTGGGTAGCTCCAGAGGGCAAAGTTTTTCTTCTGGAGGGCAGGCCGAGTGCTGCATTGTAGTTCTATATTGCCAAATTGGAGGGCTTGTGGGCCAGTATTCTGAGGACGGAAGTCTGAGAACCCAAGCCTGGCCAGGTTTTCTGGGTGAGGATATGGCAGGCACAATCTACAGTCCTGAATCTAGATCTCGTGCATCTGAAGTCAGGGCGAGGATCAGACGATTGCTCAGGTTGGACATTCTGTTCCTGAGGGCCCCTTCTTGAAGGGGGTGATCACAAGGCCATGGGGGTTTTCCGACAATGGGAGTTGTGAGAAGGTCCCAATTGAAAAGATTCTTCTGCAGGACAATTGAGACCTGTTGGTTGGCCAGGGCAATGATTCCGAGCAGGGTTCTAGTGATGGATGGCTGGGTAGCCCACCTCGCATTCCAATTGTCTCCAAGCAACAAGACAGATCAGATCTGCTGGATCTGGGGGAGCAAGCGAGGAGGCTAAGTTGAAATGTACTCTCCCTTGAATGTGACCGAATATGATTTTGTGTCTATGGAGACCTTGGAATGAAGTGGTGGCACTGGGGCCCTGAAGGGTTCTCCTAAAGAGAGGCTTTCACACAACTCCATCGTGCAAGTTTCCCATGTGTAGATGAGATTTGTTCTGATGGTGAGTCAAGAAACAGCCATATGCTGTTATTGAAATCCAGGGCTCTGAGGAGAGATGCCTCGAAACCAAAGAAATGGATCCGATAGGTGCCCAGGGGCCTGTTCGTTCCTTATTACCTCTGGGGATATCAGTCTACGGGTCTGAGTGCAGGTAGGTGCTCAGATGGGCTCAGATTGCCCCTGTTTGTCCTGGGAAGCCACAACTATTGGAATGGCCTCAGGAATTTGGAGGTTTATCCTCTTAGTAGGGTTGTGGCCATTGGAATGGGCACATACCATTCCCTTGGAGTGGGCAAGCAGAGTCTTCAGGTTTGGCCTCAGGGGCGTGAGGCTGTAGGGTGTGTAGGCTAGAGCTGTTGGGACAGTTGTCTGAAAACACAAACTCGGCTTATTTTTCAGGTCATAGGTATGGCAGGACTGAGCTACAGACCATGAGGAGAACATTTTGGGATATGAAAAATGGGCGAGTGTGAGGCTCTTGCTCACGTTTTTGTCTCTAGATATTGTGTCACTCATGGTCGTGAAATTTCCGGGTAACTTCATGGGAAATGCACGAGTCTTACTCT
>NW_026744698.1:0-2842 GCF_022355385.1 Mustela nigripes
GGTCTCAGGTACACAACCTAACCCTACACCTAAAGGAGCTGGAGAAAGAACAAGAAAGAAACTCTAAACCCAGGAGGAGAAGAGAAATCATAAATATCAGAGCAGAGATCAATGAAATAGAAACCAAAAAAAAACAATAGAACAAATCAATGAAACTAGGAGCTGGTTCTTTGAAAGAATTAATAAAATTGGTAAACCCCTGGCCAGACTTATCAAAAAGAAAAGAGAAAGGACCCAAAATAAATAAAATCATGAATGAAAGAGGAGAGATCACAACTAACACCAAAGAAATACAAACAATTATAAGAACATACTATGAGCAACTCTACGCCAACAAATTTGACAATCTGGAAGAAATGGATGCATTCCTAGAAACATATAAACTACTACAACTGAACCAGGAAGAAATAGAAAGCCTGAACAGACCCATAACCAGGAAGGAGATTGAAACAGTCATTAAAAATCTCCAAACATTGAGGTCCTTTATACATTTTGAGTTTATTTTTGTGTACAGTGTAAGAGAATGGTCGAGTTTCATTCTTCTACATATAGCTGTCCAGTTTTCCCAGCACCATTTATTGAAGATACTGTCTTTTTTCCACTGTATATTTTTTCCTGTTTTATCGAAGATTAATTGACCTTAGAGTTGAGGGTCCATATCCGGGCTCTCTACTCTGTTCCACTGGTCTATGTGTCTGTTTTTATGCGAGTACCATGCTGTCTTGGTGATCACAGCTTAGTAGTAAAGCTTGAAATCAGGTAACGTGATGCCCCCAGTTTTATTTTTGTTTTTCAGCATTTCCTTTGCGATTCGGGGTCTCTTCTGATTCCATACAAATTTTAGGATTATTTGCTCCAGCTCTTTGAAGAATACCGGTGGAATTTTGATAGGAATGGCATTAAACGTATAGATTGCTCTAGGCAGTATAGACATTTTAACAATGTTTATTCTTCCGATCCAAGAGCATGGAATTGTCTTCCATCTTTTTGTGTCTTCTTCAATTTCCTTCATGAATGTTCTGTAGTTTCTCAAGTACAGATCCTTTACCTCTTTGGTTAGGTTTATTCCCAGGTATCTTATGGTTCTTGGTGCTATAGTAAATGGAATCGATTCTCTAATTTCCCTTTCTGTATTTTCATTGTTAGTGTATAAGAAAGCCACTGATTTCTGTACATTGACTTTGTATCCTGCCACGTTGCTGAATTGCTGTATGAGTTCTAGTAGTTTGGGGGTGGAGTCTTTTGGGTTTTCCATATAAAGAATCATGTCATCTGCAAATTAGCAAGACAGGAAACAACATGTGTTGGGAAGGATGTGGAGAAAGAGGAACCCTCTTCCACTGTTGGTTGGAATGCAAGTTGGTGCAGCCTCTTTGGAGAACAGTGTGGAGATTCCTCAAGAAATTAAAAATAGAACTTCCCTATGACCCTGCCATTGCACTCCTGGGTATTTACCCCAAAGATCCAGATGTCGTGAAAAGAAGGGCCATCTGTACCCCTAGGTTTATAGCAGCAATGGCCACGGTCGCCAAACTGTGGAAAGAACCAAGATGCCCTTCATGGATGAATGGATGAGGAATATGTGGTCCATATACACTATGGAGTATTATGCCCCCATCAGAAAGGACGAATACCCAAATTTTGTAGCAACATGACGGGACTGGAAGAGATTATGCTGAGTGAAATCAGTCCAGCAGAGAGAGTCAATTATCATATGGTTTCACTTATTTGTGGAGCATAACAAAAAGCATGGAGGACATGGGGAGTTAGTGAGAAGGGGGTTGGGGTAAATTGGAAGGGGAGGTGAATCATGAGAGAATATGGACTCTGAAAAACAATCTGAGGTGTTTGAAGTGGCGCGGGGGTGGGAGGTTGTGGTACCAGGTGGTGGGTATTATAGAGGGCACGGATTGCATGGAGTACTGGGTGTGGTGAAAAAATAATGATACTGTTATGCTGAAAATAATTAAATTAAAAAAAAATTTTCCGAGGAAACAAAAGCCTAGGGCCAGACGGCATCCCGGGGGAATTCTACCAAACATTTAAAGAAGAACTAATTCCTATTCTCCTGAAACTGATCCAAAAAATAGAAATGGAAGGAAAACTTTCAAACTCATTTTATGTTGCCAGCATCACCTTGATCTCAAAACCAGACAAGGATCCCGTCAAAAAAGAGAGCTATAGACTAATATCCTTGATGAACACAGATGCGAAAATTCTCACCAAAATACTAGCCAATAGGATTCAATAGTACATGAAAAGTATTATTCACCATGACCAAGTGTGATTTATTCCCGGGCTTCAAGGTTGGTTCAACATCCGCAAATAAATCAATGTGATACAACACTTCAGTAAAAGAAAGAACAAGTACCATATGATACTCTCAATAGATGCTGAAAAAGCATTTGACAAAGTACAGCATCCCTTCCTGATCACAACTCTTCAAAGTGTAGGGATAGAGGGCACATACCTCAATATTACCAAAGCCATCTATGAAAAACCCACCACAAATATCATTCTCAATGGAGAAAAACTGAAAGCTTTTCCGCTATGGTCAGGAACACAGCAGGGATGTCCATTATCACCACTGCTATTCAACATAGTACTAGAAGTCCTAGCCCCAGCAATCAGACAACAAAAGGAAATTAAAGGCATCCAAATCGGCAAAGAAGAAGTCAAATTATCACTCGTCGCAGATGATACGATATTATATGTGGAAAACCCAAAAGCCTCCACTCCAAAACTGCTAGAACTTGTACAGGAATTCAGTAAAGTGTCAGGATATAAAATCAATGCACAAAAATCAGTTGCATTTCTCTACACCAACAGCAAGACAGAAGAA
>NW_026744699.1:0-2841 GCF_022355385.1 Mustela nigripes
TCAGAGTCGGGTCTGTGGGATGCTGCTGCTGCTTGCCTGAGCAAGACTCCACAGCACGGTGTAATAAACCTGCATGGCGCAAAATCCTCTTTGCCTGGGCATCCCCACTGCCTGAGAGAGAACCGTGGTTGCGCCTGTGGAAAGAGCCTTTAGGAAAGGGACATGTCTGTCACTGGGCTCCTCAGGAGCCTGTCTGGGGAAAGTGCAGCAAGGTGCCCCAGGAGAAGAGAAGGAGCCATTTGCCTTGTGGTCGGGAAACGGTCGCAAAGCTGGAGAGCTGGCCCTGGCAGGAACAGCGGGCCAGTGGCAAGACAAGTGTCACCCGCTCGCTGTGTAGAGAGACGAAGCCTGGCTGCTAAGGAGACATGAGGGGACGATTGGGCCAGGGAACGTGCTCCAATATGAGGAAGGAGTCTGGGCAGAAGGAAGGCCTTTCCTGTGCCTCTGGTCCCAAGTGGAAAGCATCTCCTTGGCCACCTGTCCAGAGGGCAGACGTGGGCTTGCCACCAAGCTTCCGGCCCTGAACTCGCAGAAACACCTCCTGGAGGAACGGGCAATCAGATGCCGTCTTCCTGCAGGATGTGGCAGCATTGGCCGAGGCAGGGGGTGTCCCGGGGAAACAGGGACAGTTACCCATTACTCCCCATCCCAGGGCACGGGAGGTGTGCAGTGATTCTCTCGCGTCTCCTCAAGGATGGGGAAGGCACTAGCCTAGTCCCCTGTCCACCTGAATGCCAGAGCAAAATGGCCGGCCGTGCCTACACTGAGAGATGGCATTGTGAGCAGAGTGCCATCCTAGGCCATGCACGCTGCTGCAGGGTCGAGGCTGTGTCTGCTTATTTCAGCTTGGCAGGATGAACCCAGGATGTGAACTTGGAGTAGGGGATAGCAAGGCCCCAAGAGGCAACAGCTCTCCCGCAGCACTTCTTCACTGACGCGACTGAAGCCTTACTGAAGAAGCAGCGGCGAAGTGCTGTTCGCTTCAAGCCAAAGCCTCTGCGAAAGCACAGCATTGGCTGAGAAATCAGAGTCGGTTCTGCGGGCTCTTCTGCTGCTTGCCTGTGCCCAGTCTCGCGGTGGGAGAAACCCGCATACAGCGAAAGCCTCTTTGCCTGGGCATCTCCTCTGGGAAAGCACAGCATTCATTGGGAAATCAGAATCGGATGTATGGGATGCTGCAGCTGAATGCCTGAGCTAGTCTCTGCAGCATGGTGGAAGATACCCGCATGGAGCGAAATCCTCTTTGCCTTAGCACCCCTTTGCCTAATAAAGAAATATGGTTGCACATCTGAAAGGCCCTTAAGGAAAGGGACACGTCTGTCACCGCGCTCCCCAGGAGCAATGTGGGGAAGGTGCAGCACGCCGTCCCCAGAGAAGAGAAGGATCCGTTGGCCTCTGGGTCGGGAAACGCTCGGGAAGCAGGATAGCCTTCCGTGGCACGAACAGCAGGCCGGTAGCAAGACAAGTGTCTCCTGCTCCTGTGCGGAGAGATGGAAGCCTGGCTGCTAAGGAGACATGAAGGGATGACTAGGGCAGGGGAGTGTGCTCCACTCTGAGGAAGGAGTCTGGGCAGAAGGCAGGCCTGTCCTGTGCCTCTGGTCCCATGGGGACAGCATCTCCTTGGCCAGCTGTACCAAGGGCAGACTTGGGCTTGCCACCAGGTGCCATACCCGGAACTCGCAGAAACAAGCCCATGGAGAAACGGGCAGTCAGAAGCCATCTTCCACCAAGATGTGGCAGCGATGTGGGTGGCAGGAGGTGTCCCGGGGATGGAGTGGAGACTGTCCCCCACAGTTCCCCATCCAAGTGCACGGGCCGTGTGCAGGGATCCTGTCGCCTCCTCTCTCCTGTGGTGAAGGCACTGGCCTAGACCCCGATCTGCCTGAGCGCCGGAACAAAAGGCAAAGCCTTAACTACCCCCCAGGAGATGGTAATAGGCATAGAGTGCCATGCTAAGACACGCACGCTGCTGCAAGGTTGTGACTGTGTCTGCTTAGTTCGGCTTAGCAAGTTGATCCCCGGGCGCGAACTTGGAGTCCGGGAAAGCAAGGCCCAAGAGGCAGCAGCTCTCCCGCGACTCTTCTTCGCTTCCGCGGCAGAGCGAAGACCAAAGCATTGCTGAGGAAGCAGCCAGCGAGGTGCAGTTCCGGCCAAGGTGAAAACCTCTGGGAAAGCATAGCAGTCACTGGGAAATCAGAGTCGATTCTGCGGGCTCTTCTGCTGCTTTCCTGAGCCCAGTCTCTTGGTGGGAGAAACCCGCATACAGAGAAAGCCTCTGCCTGGGCATCTCCTCTGGCAGGGCACAGCATTCGTTGGGAAATCAGAATCGGATGTGTGTAATGCTGCAGCTGAATGCCTGAGCTAGTCTCCGCAGCATGGTGGAAGATACCCGCATAGAGCGAAATCCTCTTTGCCCTAGCACCCCTCTGCCTGAGAGAGAACCGCGCTTGCGCCTGTGGAGAGAGCCTTAAGGAAAGGGACAGGTCTTTTACTGCGCTCCCCAGGAACATGTCTGTAGAAGGTGCAGCACTGGCCTAGACCCCATGTCTGCCTGAGCGCCGGAACAAAAAGCAAGGCCTTACCTACCCCAGGAGATGGTTTTAGGCATAGAGTTCAATGCTAGGCCATGCACGCTGCTGCAGGGTTGTGACTGGGTCTGCTTAGTTCGGCGTAGCAAGGTGAACCCCGGGCGTGAACTTGGAGCCCGGGAAAGCAAGGCCCAAGAGGCAGCAGCTCTCCCGCGGCTTTTCTTCCCTGCCGCGACAGAGCGAACGACCAAATCCTTGCTGAGGAAGCAGCAGCGAAGTGCGGTTCGCGCCAAGCTGTAAAACTCTGGGAAAG
>NW_026744700.1:0-2841 GCF_022355385.1 Mustela nigripes
AACTCATGGCTTTCTCCCCATGATTCTTTAGTCTTGTAGTTAATTTAATTTTTTTTCTTTTTCAATTTTCTTTTCTCTTCTTCTGCTAAATTTAACTTTTACCCTTCTCTTTTTAAACGTTTTTTAACTAGTTTATCTAATATATTTATATATTTTTCTTTTTTATACTTTTTCTTTATTCGTTTTCATTTTTTAATTGCTTCTTTTCTTTCTTTCTTTCTTTCTTTCTTTCTTTCTTTCTGAACCACTTTTTATGCCCTTTATCTCCCCTCACAATGTGGGATCTATTTGGTTATAGCATATTTTCCTGGGGTTGTTGCCACCCTTTTAATATTTTACTTGCTCCTACATATACTCTTATCTGGACAAAATGACAAGAAGGAAAAATTCACCACAAAAAAAAGAACAAGAGCAGTACCAAAGGCTAGGGACCTAATCAATAGACATTGGTAATATGTCAGATCTAGAGTTCAGAATGACAATTCTCAAGGTTCTAGCCAGGCTCGAAAAAGGCATGGAATATATTAGAGAAACCCTCTAGGGAGATATAAAAGCCCTTTCTGAAGAAATAAAAGAACCAATATCGAACCAAGTTGAAATCAAAAAAGCTATTAATGAGGTGCAATAAAAAATGGAGGCTCTCACTGCTAGGATAAATGAGGCAGAAGAAAGAATTAACGACATAGAAGACCAAATGTCAGAGTATAAAGAAGCTGAGCAAAAGAGGGACAAAAAGCTACTGGACCACGAGGGGAGAATTCAAGAGATAAGTGACACTATAAGATGAAACAACATTAGAATAATTGGGATTCCAGAAGAAGAAGAGAGAGGGGAGCAGAAGGCATACAGGAGAGAATTACTGGAAGAATTTCCCCAATATGGCAAAGGGAACAGGCATCAAAATCCAGGTGGTACAGAGAACACCCCTCAAAATCAATAAGAATAGGCCCACACCCCGTCACCTAATAGTAAAATTTACAAGTCTTAGTGACAAAGAGAAACTCCTGAAAGCAGCCTGGGATAAGAAGTCTGTAACATACAATAGTAAAAATACTAGATTGGCAGCAGACTCATCCACAGAGACCTGGCAGGCCAGAAAGAGCTGGCATGATATTTTCAGAACACAAAACGAGAAAAACATGCAGCCAAGAATACTATATCCAGCTAGGCTATCACTGAAAATAGAAGGAGACATTAAAAGCTTCCAGGACAAACAAAAACTGAAGGAATTTGCAAACGCCAAACCAGCTCTATAGGAAATATTGAAAGGGGTCCTCTAAGCAAAGAGAGACCCTAAAAGTAGTAGATCAGAAAGAGAGACAATATACAGTAACAATCACCTTACAGGCAATACATGGCACTAAATTCATATCTCTCAATAGTTACCCTGAATTTTACATTATATGGGGCTAAATGCCCCAATCAAAAGACACAGGGTATCAGAATGGATAAAAAAATAAAACCCATCTATATGTTGCCTACAAAAAATTCATTTCAGACCCGAAGATACCTCCAGATTTAAAGTGAGGGGGTGGAAAACAATTTACCATGCTGATGGACATCAGAAGAAAGGAGGGGTGGCAATCCTTATATCAGATCAAATAGATTTTAAGGCAAAGACTATAATAAGAGATGAGGAAGGACACTATATCATACTCAAAGGCTCTGTCCAACAAGAAGATCTAACAATTTTAAATATCTATTCCCCCAGTGTGGGAGCAGCCAACTATATAAACCAATTAATAACAAAATCAAAGAAACACATCAACAATAATACAATAATAGTAGGGGACTTTAACACTCCCCTCACTGAAATAGATCATCCAAGCAAAAGATCAACAAGGAAATAAAGGCCTTAAATGACACACTGGACCAGATGGACATCACAGATATATTCAGAACATTTCATCCCAAAGCAACAGAATACACATTCTTCTCTAGTGCACATGGAACATTCTCCAAAATAGATCACATCCTTGGTCCTCAATCAGGACTCAGCCAGTATCAAAAGATTGGGATCGTTCCCTGCATATTTTCAGACCACAATGCTCTGAAGCTAGAACTCAACCACCAGAGGAAGTTTGGAAAGAACCCAAATACATGGAGACTAAACAGCATCCTTCTAAAGAATGAATGGGTCTACTGGGAAATTAAAGAAGAATTGAAAAAAATCACGGAAACAAATGATAATGAAAACACAACGGTTCAAAATCTGTGGGACACAACAAAGGCAGTCCTGAGAGGAAAATATATAGCAGTGCAAGCCTTTCTCAAGAAACAACAAAGGTGTCAGGTACACAACCTAACCCTACACCTAAAGGAGCTGGAGAAAGAATAAGAAAGAAACCCTAAGCCCAGCAGGAGAAGAGAAATCATAAGGATCAGAGCAGAAATCAATGAGATAAAAACCAAAAAACAATAGAACAAATCAACAAAACTAGGAGCTGGTTCTTTGAAAGAATTAATAAGATTGATAAACCCCTGGCCCGACTTATCAAAAAGAAAAGAGAAAGGACCCAAATAAATAAAATCATGAATGAAAGAGGTGAGATCACAACTAACAACAAAGAAATACAGACATTATAAGAACATACTATGAGCAACTCTACGCCAACACATTTGACAATCTGGAAGAAATGACAATCTGAACCAGGAAGAAATAGAAAACCTGAACAGACCCATAACCAGTAAGGAGATTGAAACAGTCATCAAAAATCTCCAAACAAACAAAAGCCCAGGGCCAGACGGCTTCCCGGGGGAATTCTACCAAACATTTAAAGAAGAACTAATTCCTATTCTCCTGAAACTGTTCCAAAAAATAGAAATGGAAGGAAAACTTCC
>NW_026744701.1:0-2840 GCF_022355385.1 Mustela nigripes
GTCTGATGTGCTCAATGTGCGGTCAGCTGTCTGGGTGTTGGTCACGAGGTCCGGCTTCAGGATGTCAGAGAGTGCATTGGGGCCCAAGTTAGACTATTTATTTTGGGTGCATTCGAGTGCCGTGTAGGTTCTTATCTGAAGAAATCTTCAGGATATGAAGAATGAGTGAGTCTGAGGCGCGTGCTCAGGCTTTTGTCTCTGGATTTTATATCAGTGATGGCCGTGGAATGTTGCGGAGGCCTCATGGGCCATGGACGAATCGTACTCTGTGTGGACTTGGCCCGATCCCAATTGTTTTTCGTCAATATGTGGGATGGGAGGACTCCTTTCAGGTTTGTTTCATAAGGTGTCCCACCAAAGAGGACTTCCAAAGCAGAGCCCTGTGGAAGACTGAAGGGACAACCCGAACTATGGTTAAAAATTGGGGCCTAGGGGCATGGCAAGCCCAATATGCTGTCTCTCCATCCAGCCACTGAGAGGCCTTACCTGAGGACTGGGCTCAGGCTGACGGTCACAATGTGTGTTTGTGACCAATGGGGCCCACAAACATGGGCGGGGCCTCTTGGGCCACACTGGTTTCAACTACACTGAACCTTGGACAACATGCCAACCACAAGGTTTCTTGCCATAGGAAAGAGGTCTGATTTCAAATCCGGGCCTTGATTGGAGATAAGGTCTAGGTTCTGAAGCCTGAAAACCCAGGTTGAGAAGAGATGACGATCTTAGGCCATGACGGGTCGATGTGCTCAGTGTGCGGCCAGCTGTCTGGGTGGGGCCAGGAGGTCCAGGCTCAGGCTGTGTCAGAAAGGGCATTAGTGCCCAGGTGAGCCTATATATTTGGGGTACAGCCGAATGGCGTGCCCCGTTTATCCTCGTTTGGGGTTTCTAGGTAGCCCCAGAGGGCAATGTTTTTATTCTGGAGGGCAGGCAGAGTGCTGCATTGTCGTTCTGGATTGCCAAACTGGAGGGCTTGTGGGCCAGTAGTCTGAGGACGGAAGTCTGAGAACCCAAGCTCGGCCTAGCTTCTGGGTGAGGATATGGCAGTCACAATCTACAGACCTGAATCGAGATCTCGTGCATCTGAAGTCATGGCGAGGATCAGACGTTCGCTCAGGTTGGACATTCTGTCCCTGACGGCCCCATCATGAAGGGGGGGTGGACCACGAGGCCATGGGTGTTTTCCCACGATGGTAGTTGCGAGAAGCTCCCAACTGCAAAGATTCTTCTGCAGGACAATTGAGACCTGTTGGTTGGCTCCAGGTCAACAATTCCGAGCAGGGTTCTAAGGACGGATGGCTGCGTAGCCCACCTCGCATTCCAATTGTCTCCAAGCAACAAGACAGGTTAGATCTGCTGGATCGGGGGAGCAACCGTGGAGGCTGAGTTGAAATGGACTCTCCCGTGGATGTGTCCTAATATGATTTTGTGTCTATGGAGATTTTGGAATGAAGCGGAGGCACTGGGGCCCTGAAGTGTTCTCCTAAAGAGAGGCTTTCACATAGCTCCATCGTGCAAGATTCCCATGTGTAGATGAGATTTGTTCTGATGGGTGAGTCAAGAAACAGCCATATGCTGTTATTGAAATACAGCCCTCTGAGGAGAGATGCCTGGAAACCAAAGCAATGAATCCGATATGTGCCTAAGGGCCTGTTCGTTCCTTTTTACTTCTGGGGACAACAATCTACGGGTCTGAGTGCCGGTAGGTGCTCAGATGGGCCCAGATTGCCCCGTTTGTCCTGGGAAGACACAAATATTGGGATGGCCTCAGGGACTTTGGAGGTTTATCTTCTTAGTAGGGCTGTGGCCTTGGAATGGGCACATACAATTACCTTGGAGAGGGCAATCGCAGTCGTCAAGTTTGGCAACAGTGGCCTGAGCCTGTAGGGTGTGTAGGCCAGGGCTGTTTGGACAGTTGTCTGAAAACACAAACTCGGCTTATGTTTCGGGTCATAGGTATGGCAGGACTGATCTAAAGACCATGAGTAGTACACTTCGGGATATGAAAAAAGGGCGAGTGCGAGGCTCTTGCTCAAGTTTTTATCTCTGGATATCGTGTCACTCATGGTCGTGAAATTTCCGGGTGACGTCATGGGAAATGGACGAGTCTTTCTCTCTGGGGTTTTGGCACCGTCCAAAGAGTTTGGGGTCAATCTGTGGGATGGAAGAAGTCCGTTGTTCTCTTGTTGTTGATTTGTTCTTTTTTTGTTTTTGTTTTTCAACCTCGGGTGTCCCACCAAATGAAGGATTCCAGAGTAGAGCCCTGGGGAGGGGTGACTGGACAACCAGAAATATGGTTAAAATTTGGGGCCTAGGGACATGTCAAGCCCATTATGACATCTAATGGTCCAGCCACTGAGAGGATGTACTAGAGGACAGGACTCACGCTGAGGGTCACAATGCGTGTTTATGCCCTCGTCGCACTCAAGAATGGGCGGGGCCTCAGGGTGAAAGCTGGTTTTTCCTACACTGAACGTTGGACAACATGCCAACCGCAAGGTTTCTTGCCATGGGTAAGGAAGAGTTCTGATTTCTACATCACAGTGACCCATGGGAAGTGATTGTAAATAAGATCTAGGTTCTGAAGCCTGAAAACTGAGGTAGGGAAGAGATGTTGACCTACAGCCATGGCGGGTCTGATGGGCTCAGTGTACGGTCAGCTGTCTGGGTGTTGGTCACGAGGTCCGGGCTCAGGTTGTCAGACAGTGCATTACTGCCCAGGTTAGACTATATATTTTGGGTGCATTCGAGTGCCGTGTAGGTTCTTATCTGAAGAACTCTTCAGGATATGAAGAATGAGCGAGTCTGAGGCGCGTGCTCAGGCTTTTGTCTCTGGATTTTAT
>NW_026744702.1:0-2840 GCF_022355385.1 Mustela nigripes
GAGGGGAATTGCGGGGATGGGGTTGTTAGGGTCGGGGCTTGTCCCAGACCCAGGACAGTTACCCTTGGCGCAGAGCCAGAGAGAGTGCAGCAGAGAACCCAGGTCCCTGAACCACCAGTGCCCCTGAGAGTGCATGGCGCCTGGCTCCCATGAAGCGCTGGGAGGCTTGCCAGCCAACAGAAGCACAGCCTTTTTGCAGTCCCCAGGCAAGTGCCCTGCTGTGCCATCAGAGTCCTAGTCGTGCCCCACACCCTCCCCTGAGAGAGGTGCACACAAACGCCAGCCAGGTGCTCTAGGATCCCAAAGACCAGGCACTCCCAGCCTGGGCCAGCAGGAAAATCTCAGTGTGTGATCACTGCTTGGAACTTCTCTGGCAGTCTGGAGCTGTCCATACAGCGGCCACTGCCCTGGTTTTGGGTACAAGCAAAAAATCCTGAGTCCCCGGGGACCGCGACTGAAAACCTGCCCTGCCAGCGGCCAAGGGGAGATTTATATGGGCTCTGCAGCCTGACTGAGGCTTCTCTCTGAGAGGGAGGTCAGCGTGCAGTTTGCTTTCCTCTAAACCTACAAAAACTATCAAAAGCGGTCAAGGCAAGAGAGAAAAACAAAAGTGAACAAATATAAAAACCTCCAGAGAACAAAAGCCTGAAAAAAACAGTTTCCTCAGAGCCCACCCCCTTGAGGGGGGCGGGAGGACTTAGCTGAGAGAACTTCAGGGGCTAAAAACCCACGTGGCAGGACCCTCCCCCAGAAAACCAACCAGGAAATGGGGGAAAAAAAAAGACAACAAGAGAACAACCACTACTACTTCATAGGAAAATTTTTATTATTAATTCTATCCCACTATTCTGGCTAATTTTTTTATAGAGTTAATTTTTTTATTATTATATAGATAATTTTTTAATCTATTTACTGTCAAAGTAAGATGTGCAGTACATCAAATTCCATAATAACCTTCTAACCTGAACTTTTTGATACATACACCTGTGCTTTCTTTTTGCATTTCTATTTTTTAAATTTCTTTTTTTAAATTTTAGTTTAGTTTATTCCTTTTTTTAATTTTTGTTTTCTAATATTCATATAGAGTTAAACTTCAAGGTAATCCCCTTTCCCCAATCAATGCCACACCTATAGGCAAACCAATTCCTAATCCCCCCTTATCTTATGAAAGTTGAGTCCTTTAACAAAGATATCAAGATACATCCAGGAAATATCAAAACAACCTTCCTCACCCACACCGAGAATTTACAACCACTCTCCCATCTTTTTCTTCCACAAGTGTTTCTATAATTTTGTGTTTGTCCTGATAGTATATAAATCTTAAATGTGGGGTTCTTTTTGACGAGGTACTTCCTTTATTTGCATATATATATATATGTCTTTTTGTTTGTCTGTGTCTGTTTGTATACTTCATAAATCTTACCTAGGACCCATTTGGGCTAAACCTTTTCTTCTATCTCACTTTTTGTTCCTATCTCTCTCCCTCTCTTTTTTTCTTTTCCTTTTCTTTTTCCTCTCATTTGGGTGGGGAACCCTGATTGCTCAGAAGCATTCCAGGGTGCACCTTGATTGCACACACCACAGTTGATACACCCAGATACACCCATTCAGCCATCTATCCTCAAAATGACTAGGAGCAGGAATGCCCAACAGAAGAAAAATACAGAGGATGAACCTTCTGCAACAGAGCTAACGGCTATCAACATAGACAATATGTCGGAAAGAGAATTCAGGCTAACAATTATCCAAGCAATAGCTAGGTTGGAGAAAGCCATGGGTGACCAAACGGAATCGATTAGGGCTGAAATTAAAACGACCAGAGATCATGATTTCAATATTAGGGAAGAGCTGAAAGCTACCAGGGATGAGCTTCACAATGCTCTCAATGAGTTCCAATCTAATCTAAATTCTCTCAATGCTAGAGTAACTGAGACAGAAGATAGAATTAGTGATCTGGAGGACAAACAGATAGAGAGAAAGGATCAGGAAGAAGCCTGGAACAAACAGCTTAGAAGCCACGAAAACAGAATCACGGAAATAAATGATGCCATGAAACGTTCCAACGTCAGAATTATTGGAATCCCTGAAGGGGAGGATAAAGAAAGAAGTCTAGAAGATATAGTGGAACAAGTTCTTCATGAAAATTTTCCAAATCTCATGAATGGAACCAGCGTTTATGTACTAGAGGCCGAAAGGTTTCCCCCCAAGATTAGAGATTCTTCAAAGTCCTCGACACACCTAAAAGTAAGAATGAAGAATTAGAATTGTAGGCAGAACCTCTTGAAAGCAGCTAGGACAAAGAAGATCCTTACGTACAGAGAAAAGACCATCAGAATAACGTCAGACCTGTACACAGAGACCTGGCAAGCCAGAAAGGGCTGGCAAGATATATTCAGGGCACTAAATGAGAAGAACATGCATCCAAGAATACTTTATCCAGCAAGACTGACATTCAAAATGGATGGAGAGATAAAGAGTTTCCAGGATTGGCAAGGCTTAAAAGACTATGCAACCACCAAGATGATACTGCAGGAAATATTAGGGGGCTTCTTTAAAGGAGGAAAAAGCCCAAGAATAGCAGTGAACAGAAATATAGAGACAATCTACAGAAAGAAAGACCTCAAAGGTAACATGATGTCAATAAAAACGTATCTATCAATAATCACCCTCAATGTGAATGGCCTAAATGCGCCCATAAAACGGAACGGGGTTGCAGACTGGATAAAACGACAGGACCCATCCATATGTTGTCTACAAGAGACCCATTTTGAACCTAAAGATACACCTAGACTGAAAGTGAAGGGATGGAGAAGCATCTTTCGTGCCAATGGGCCTCAAAA